>NW_027195224.1:0-210000 GCF_038502225.1 Cherax quadricarinatus | reverse complement strand
TCTAGCTACTTCTACTAACATTTAGGTCACACTACACATACATGTACAAGAATATAAGATCGAATGAATAATCTCTTAGATGATA
The DNA here is from genome assembly GCF_038502225.1 of Cherax quadricarinatus. Taxonomy (NCBI): domain Eukaryota; kingdom Metazoa; phylum Arthropoda; class Malacostraca; order Decapoda; family Parastacidae; genus Cherax; species Cherax quadricarinatus. Next base: position 209,915 of record NW_027195224.1, on the reverse strand, counting down.
CTGAAACCTATTCTAAACTTAGAAAAAATCCTCTAGAAACCGTTAACAGCAATTTCAATAAAACAATAAAACTTCAACTGAAAGGCAAAGATGAATTAGTCAAACAATTTACTTCCACTAATCCATCTTTACCCTACATGTATGGACTAATAAAAACACACAAACCAGGGAATCCAGTCAGACCAATTATTAGCTCCATAGGATCAGTTTAATATAAATTATCCAAATGTCTTGTTGACATTTTGAGCCCTATTGTTGGCAAAATTTCTAACTTTAATGTTAAAAACAACATAGACTTGGTTGATAAATTAAGCTCCTTGACTGACTTAAATGATTTTAACATGGTTAGTTTTGATGTTACTTCCTTGTTTACGAAAGTTCCTGTTGATGATTTATTAAGTTTCTTATCTGAAGAACTCGTTAACTATGATTTACCATTGCCAGTTCCTACTATCATTAAACTTATTAAACTTTGCATTGTTGATGCAAAATTTGTATTTAATGATAAGTTTTACACACAGAAGTTTGGTATGGCAATGGGAAATCCTCTTTCACCTGTTCTTAGTAACCTATACATGGAATTTTTTGAAACAAGGTTGCTTAACACAATCCTCCCTAATAGAGCTAAATGGTTCAGATATGTTGACAATATTTTGTGTCTTATTCCCAAGAATGAAGATATACACCATTTCTTTTGCAAATTAAATAGCTTAGCCCATTTTATAAATTTTACTGTTGAGTTTGAAGAAAATAACTCATTGCCTTTTCTAGATGTTTTAATTTTTAAGGGTAATAATGAATTCAAATTTAAAATTTACAGAAAACCTACATAAACTGTTTCTATGTTCACTATTATTCTTCACATCAAGATAGAGTTAAACTCTCTGTTTTCTCATCAGTGTTTTTGAGAGCTTTACCTATTTGTAGTCCAGAGTTCATAGATGAGGAAATATCCAAAATTTATGAAATGAAATACCCAAGAAACGTAATTGATAAATCTTTTAAAATTGCTAGAAATACTTTTTACAATCCAAAAAGGGACAACCGGCCTTATTCAACTAAAAATATGTTGGTTCTCCTTTACCATGAAAACTTGGTTGATATGCCTTCTCTTCTTAAGACTTTCAATATCAAAGTTGTATTTAAAATCTTGATACAATAAAAAATCTTTTGATAATGAATTCTCCCCAAAATGCTGACGGATGTGTCTATAAGATTCCTTGTAAAATTTGCGATAAAGTTTATTACGGTCAAATTGGTAAAAGTCTCGAACTAAGATTAAAACAACATAAATATAGCATTAGAACTGGACAAGATTTCAATGCTCTATTTATTCATGTGAGAGATTTTGACCATCCAATTGATTTTCAAAAAGTTGAGAAAGTTGTATCAATGAAGTCCATGGTCGACAGGAATATAATTGAATCTTGTTTCATAAAAAGCAGTTTTGGTTTATATAAATTAGATTCATTTATAATTAATAGAATTTGGGAAGAATTTAATAATACATTGGACAAATAATAAATTTTAAAATTCTTAATTCTTGGGTAGAATAGTTTGTTGGTGGGTTGTCTGAAGGACCTGTCTAGTTGATCCAGTGGACCTGCTGCAATGTTCCCTTTCTTATGAGGCTCCCGTCAGGTGTTGCTTTGTTGTGGGAAGTGATAGTGAGTTGTGGGGTAGACCCTTTATATACCTTCCTTTGATGCATTACTTTTATTGTTCCTTGAAAATGTGAGTAGTCATGAATGTGCTTGGAATTTCTCTTTTCTTTCACAGTGGTTGTTTTGCATATTCTGAAATCACCTGTTTACTGTGATCTTATTGCATATATATATATATATATATATATATATATATATATATATATATATATATATATATATATATATATATATATATATAAGAACATAAGAATGTCGGAACACTGCAGAAGGCCTACTGGCCCATACGAGGCAGGTCCTTATCAAAACGACATCTACCTAAAGCTACTCAAGAAATAACTCCCGTACCCCTTAACACCAATCAAACCCAGCCCCTCCCACTCATATATTTGTCCAGTCTCTTCTTAAAGCTACCCAAGGTCCTAGCCTCTATCACCCCACTGGGAAGACTGTTCCACGCATCTACAACTCTGTTAGAAAACCAGTACTTACCTATGTCCTTTCTAAATCTAAATTTATCCAACTTAAATCCATTATTCCTGGTTCTTACCTGGTTCGACACTCTCAGTACTTTATTAATGTCTCCCTTGTTTATGCCCGTCATCCACTTATACACTTCAATGATATCTCCTCTCATTCTACGCCTCTCCAGGGAGTGGAGATTTAAGGCTTTAAGTCTATCTTCATACGGGAGGTTCCTTACACAGTAAATCATTTTAGTTATTCTTCTCTGTATGTTCTCTAATGAGTCTATGTCCATCCTGTAGTAAGGGGACCAAAACTGAGCAGCATAATCTAAATGAGGCCTCACTAGTGATGTATAGAGCTGTGAAATAACTTTTGGACTTCTGTTACTTATACTTCTTGAGATAAATCCAAGTAATCTGTTGGCCTTGTTGCGCACACTAAGGCACTGCTGTCTTGGCTTTAGATTTCTGCTTACCATGACTCCAAAGTCTTTTTCACATTCTGTATGACCAAGCTCTACTTCACCTAGATTATAGCTTCGAGGGTTATTTTCATTACCAAGGGCAAGTACCTTACACTTATCCACACTAAACTTCATCTGCCATTCCTCAGACCAAGACATTAATTTGTTCAAATCGTCCTGGAGTTCATTGATATCCTCCTCAGAGTGAATTATACGGCCTATCTTTGTATCATCAGCAAACTTACTCATGTCACTAGTAATCCCTTCATCAAGGTCATTAATGTAAATTATGAACAAGAGAGGGCCTAAAACTGATCCTTGTGGAACGCCACTAGTGACTAATCCCCATTCAGATTTCACTCCATTAATGGTAACTCTCTGCTTTCTATTGGTAAGCCATGCCTCAATCCATGCTAGAACTTTACCTCCTATACCATGAGCTGCCACTTTTCTTAAGAGTCTCTTGTGAGGTACTCTGTCGAAGGCTTTACTAAAATCCAAATAAACAATATCATATTCATTATCACTGTCAATTGCCTCAAATGTTCTATTGAAGAACGTCAGTAAGTTTGTCAGGCAGGAACGACCTCTCGTGAATCCATGCTGAGATTCATTTATCAAGTTATGCTCTTCAAGGTGACTTCTGATAATGTCAGCTACAATTGATTCTAATAACTTGCCCACTATAGATGTCAGGCTTATTGGACGGTAATTTGAAGGAGTGGACTTATCCCCTGATTTGAATATAGGAACCACATTAGCCATCTTGGTAATATAAACACAAATGCAGTATAATGTGATCCTTTATTGACTACGTTTCGCCCACACAGTGGGCTTTTTCAAGTCACAAACAGAACTACCTGGGGTGGAAGGAACGCGAGTATTTATAGTCCGGCTGAGGTCAGGTGAAGAATGCTGCATCTGATGATGTACCGAGTGGGGTTATAGAGTCTAAAAACTTGGGTAGCTTGGAAAGGAGATTGGATAAGTTTGTGAGCAGACCTTCTACAGTGTTCTTCATCGCTATCCCACATAAGAACACTGTAGAAGGTCTGCTCACAAACTTATCCAATCTCCTTTCCAAGCTACCCAAGTTTTTAGACTCTATAACCCCACTCGGTACATCATCAGATGCAGCATTCTTCACCTGACCTCAGCCGGACTATAAATACTCGCGTTCCTTCCACCCCAGGTAGTTCTGTTTGTGACTTGAAAAAGCCCACTGTGTGGGCGAAACGTAGTCAATAAAGGATCACATTATACTGCATTTGTGTTTATATTGCCATTAGCCATCTTCCACAACTCTGGCACAACACTTGTAAGGATGGACGCATTGAATACACTCGTTAATGGCTGACTAAGCTCCATCTTGCATTCCTTAAGTACCCTTGAAAACAACTCATCGGGTCCCGGGGACTTATTTTGTTTCAGTTTGTCTATCTGTTTAATAACCATGTCCCTCGTGACAGTAATATTAGTTAACTTAAATTCATCAGGAACTAAATAATTGTTAATTACTGGAATCTCATTTACATCTTCCTGTGTAAAAACTGACAAAAAATAGTCATTAAATAAGGAACACATTTCCAGTTCATTATCCGTCAGCTGTCCATTCACAGATTTCAGAGGTCCTACTTTTTCCTTCACCTTCGTCCTATACACTTGAAAGAACCCCTTTGGATTAGTCTTTGATTCATTAGCAACTCTAATTTCATAGTCACGTTTAGCCTTTCTAATCGCCTTTTTTACTTCTCTTTTAAGCTGAACATATTGGTCAGTAAGGTTAACCTCTCCTCTTCTGATGCGCCTATAAATTCCCCTTTTCCCCCCTAATAGATGCTTTAGCCTCCTGTTAACCCATTTGGGATCGTTATTATTAGACCTAATTTCTCTCTGGGGAATGTATATACTCTGGGCACTGTGTATATTATTAAGAAAACAATCATAAAAGCAGATCCCTTCACATTCATAAGTATGATTATCGTCAATAAAATCATTAGCTAGATAACCCCAATCAAGATTAGACAGATGTTCCCTAAGTCCATTATAATCGGCAGAACGAAAATCAGGGATTTTTACTGTATTATCATTATTCTTGCATTCCCAATTAATGCTAAAGGTGATGGATTTGTGATCACTTGCGCCAAGCTCTTCAGTGATCTCCAGATTATTCACGAGTGTTTCCTTATTTGACAAGACTAGGTCTAGCAAATTATTACCCCTGGTAGGCTCAGTTACACTCTGTTTCAGAAAACAGTCCTGAACTGTTTCCATGAAGTCACTGGACTCTAGATTACCTGTCAAAGAATTCCAGTCAATTTGGCTAAAGTTAAAGTCCCCTACTATGACTATGTTACTGTGTCGAGAAGCCCTAACAATTTCGTCCCAAAGAAGTCTCCCTCTATCGTGATCCAAGCCTGGAGGTCGGTATATTACACCTAGAATTAGTTTTTCTTGACCCTCCACGAACTCTACCCAAACAGACTCTGTTACTGCTCCATCTAATTTTATACCTGTTTTTATGCAACAATTAATATTTTCTCGAACATACAATGCAACTCCTCCCCCATTCCCACCACATCTATCCACATTGAACAACTTAAATCCCTGAATATTACACTCAGCAGTGATATCCCGACTCTTTAAATCATACCACGTTTCAGTTAATGCAATGATATCAAAGTTCCCAGCACATGCTACCAAACGTAGTTCATTAATTTTATTTCTTGCACTTCGACTGTTAGCATAAAATACCATCATATGTTTTTTCTTCTGCACATTTTTCCTATTCATCTTTGTTTTTACACAATTTCTGAAATTATCATTACCCAGAGATACTCCATGACAGTTACTATTAAGATTCTTAATATAAGAGCATAAGTCAATATATCCATACTCATTATTAATCATTTCTAAACCCATACCTCTAACTAATCCTAGTTTAAAGTCCTAACAACCCCCTCAACTGAGTTAGCAAGAAAACCCACACCTGCCCTGGATAAGTGAACCCCATCCATGGCATACATGTCATTTCCCATAGAAGTTGTCCCAGTTGTCAATGAATGGTACTGCATTATCTTTACAGTGTTTATCCAGCCAACAATTAATACCAATTGCTCTGGACAACCATTCATTACCAACACCTCTTCTTGGCAAAATGCCACATATAACAGGGCGCCCCCCCTTCTTCCTAATTATGTCTATAGCTGTCCTGAACTTTCTAACTAAATCCTCACTTCTACGCTTGCCTACATCATTGCCTCCAGCACTGAGGCAAATAATAGGATTGATCCCATTACTGTTCATGATGTTGTCAAGCCGGCTAACAATGTCCTCCATCCCAGCCCCAGGAAAGCATACCCTTTGTCTCCTACTCCTGTCCTTCAAGCAGAATGCCCTATCCATGTATCTAACCTGGCTATCCCCAACAACAACAATATTCTTACCTTCCTTGTTGTCGTTCGTCGTGACGATCCCAGTAGTCGACTCACATTCGTCGGGTAGCACCGAGAATGCGTTGGAGGTTTCCACAGGAGTTTCCACAGCAGTCTCTTTCTTCTTCATCGTTTCTGGCTTTCCATTCGTCTTCTTGATCGTCAACTTCGTCGTCCCCTGCTGTCCAGCCACTGACCACGATCCCTTCTTGACCTGAGGACTCGAAACAGGAGGACTACTACGAATCCTCTTGTTTTCCTCGGTCAATCCCCGTATCTCCATCTTCGCTGCCCTCAATTCTTCCTTAAGTTGCTGGTAAAGTTGCTCGATGGAGGGCATCTTGGTTCAGTCCACGGGAGCAAACAAGACACTTCTTCACAGAGTTAAGTACAGGTCACCACTGAGTTAAGTACAGGTCACCACTGATATATATATATATATATATATATATATATATATATATATATATATATATATATATATATATATATATATATATATATTGCCGAATAGGTAAAACTTGCGATTTTGGCTTAAACAACAAAGCTCTTCTTGCTGAATAAGGCAAGGGAAAATTTGTGAATGCAATAATTTGTTAAAATTCATTCTGATAGTTAAGAAAAAAATATTTTTCATTTGGTTTATTATTAAATTGTTGTAACCTTATCTAAAATATTTTTAGTTGGATTAGACTAGATAAAACTGCTCTTGTTATAATAAGACTAGGTTAGTTTTCTAAGGATCTTTTGGTATAAAATATTAATTGTTTCAATAATAGAAACTAAAAAATACATCTTTAAACGTATAAGTGAAAATTTTAGGAAGGACTTAATTTTAATTGATTTCTTGTTAATTGACCAGTTTTTCCTATTCGGCATGACTTATATACTTTCATTATTTACACTTCGGATGTTTGCCACCAAGGTACGATGGCCCATAATAGAAAAACTTTCGCAATCATAAGAACATAAGAACATAAGAAAGGAGGAACACTGCAGGAGGCCTGTTGGCCCATACTAGGCAGGTCCTTTACAATTCATCCCACTAACAAAACATTTGCCCAACCCAATTTTCAATGCTACCCAAGAAATAAGCTCTGATGTGAAAGTCCCACTCAAATCCAACCCCTCCCACTCATGTACTTATCGAACCTAAATTTGAAACTACCCAAAGTTCCAGCCTCAATAACCCAACTAGGTAGACTGTTCCACTCATCAACTACCCTATTTCCAAACCAATACTTTCCTATGTCCTTTCTAAATCTAAACTTATCTAATTTAAATCCATTACTGCGGGTTCTCTCTTGGAGAGACATCCTCAAGACCTTATTAATATCCTCTTTGAAGATTGAGACACTTATGCAGCATATGGGAATCTTTATTCAGGAAACGTTTCGCCACACAGTGGCTTCATCAGTCCAATACAAAGAGGAAGGCGTAAGGAGAGGAGGAGAATGAGGTAATCAGTCCCTCAACCTGGAGTCGATGTGTTCAGTTCATCAATCTGATGGACTGAACACATCGACTCCAGGTTGAGGGACTGATTACCTCATTCTCCTCCTCTCCTTACGCCTTCCTCTTTGTATTGGACTGATGAAGCCACTGTGTGGCGAAACGTTTCCTGAATAAAGATTCCCATATGCTGCATAAGTGTCTCAATCTTCAACTTGTCGGTTTTTCAAACCATTCATCACATATCCTCTTTATTAATACCTATCTTCCACTTATACACTTCGATCAGGTCTCCCCTCATTCTTCGTCTAACAAGTGAATGTAACTTAAGAGTCTTCAATCTTTCTTCATAAGGAAGATTTCTAATGCTATGTATTAATTTAGTCATCCTACGCTGAATGTTTTCTAACGAATTTATGTCCATTCTGTAATATGGAGACCAGAACTGAGCTTCATAATCTAGGTGAGGCCTTACTGATGATGTATAAAGCTGCAGTATGACCTCTGGACTTCTGTTGCTTACACTTCTTGATATAAATCCCAGTAATCTATTTGCCTTATTACGTACGCTTAGGCATTGCTGTCTTGGTTTAAGGTTGCTGCTCACCATAACCCCCAAGTCCTTTTTGCAATCTGTATGGCTAAGTTCTACATCATTTAACTTATAAGTGCTAGGGTTATGGGCACTCTCTAGCTTCAGAACATTGCATTTATCTACATTGAACTGCATCTGCCACTTTTCTGACCAAGAATAGAGTTTGTTTAAATCCTCCTGAAGTTCCATAACATCTACGTTTGAATCAATTATCCTACCTATCTTTGTGTCATCGGCGAATTTGCTCATATCACTAGTAATTCCCTCATCAAGATCATTGATATATATTATAAACAACAACGGGCCCAAGACTGATCCCTGTGGAACGCCACTTGTTACAGATCCCCACTCGGATTTAACCCCATTTATGGACACTCTCTGCTTCCTGTCAGTGAGCCATGACTCGATCCACGAGAGTACTTTTTCCCCAATGCCATGAGCTGCCACTTTCTTTAACAGTCTATGGTGCGGAACTCTATCAAAAGCCTTAATAAAATCTAAGTAAAAAATATCAAATTCTTTATCGTGGTCAACAGCCTCAAAAGCTTTACTGAAGAAAGTTAATAAATTAGTTAGACAAGACCGGCCTCTTGTGAATCCATGCTGAGTATCCTTAATCAAGCTATGCTTATCGAGATGGCTTCTTATAATCTCAGCTATAATTGACTCTAGTAATTTGCCTACAATTGAGGTCAGGCTTATTGGGCGGTAATTTGACGGTAACGACTTGTCCCCTGTTTTAAAAATAGGAATTACATTAGCCATCTTCCACATAACAGACACTACACCTGTTTGAAGAGATAAATTAAAAATATTAGTTAATGGTTCACAGAGTTCCATTTTGCATTCCTTAAGAACCCTTGAAAAAACCTCATCAGGACCCGGCGACTTATTTTGCTTCAGTCTATCTGCTTCACAACCATTTCACTAGTGACTGTGATGTTACATAATTTATCTTAATCTGGCCCACTATAAAAATTAATTACTGGAATATTGTTAGTGTCTTCCTATGTAAAAACTGAGAGAAAATAATTATTTAAAATCGAGCACATTTCATTCTCTTTGTCAGTAAGGTGCCCATAGTTATTTTTAAGGGGACCTATCTTATCTCTAACTTTTGTTCTATAGACCTGGAAATTTTTTTTTGGGTTAGTTTTAGAATCCCTAGCAACTTTAATTTCATAGTCCCTTTTAGCTTTTCTTATCCCCTTTTTAATGTCCCTCTTAATGTCAATATACTGATTCATAAGATGACCCTCACCTCTATTGATACACCTATAAATTCCTTTCTTATGCCCTAGTAGATATTTGAGCCTATTATTCATCCATTTTGGGTCATTTCTATTTGATCTAATTTCTTTATATGGGATAAACGTTCTTTAAGCAGCATGTATAGTGTTCAGAAAACTGTCATATTGACAGCTCTCTTCGTTACCCGAGTCAACAGATGATAAGTGTTCTCTAAGCCCATCGTAATTTGCTAAGCGAAAATCTGGGACTGTTACTGAGTTATCGCTACTATCGTACTTCCATTCAATGCTAAATGTAATTGATTTGTGGTCGCTAGCACCCAGTTCCTCTGAAATTTCTAAATTATTAACAAGGGATTCATTGTTTGCCATAACTAAGTCAAGCAGGTTATTTCCCCTTGCAGGTTCTGTCACAAACTGCTTCAAAAAACAATCCTGAACTACTTCTAAGAAGTCGTATGATTCTAAATTCCCAGTCAAGAAATTCCAATCAATATGACTAAAGTTAAAGTCTCCTAGAATTACTACATTATCGTGCCTTGTGGCCTTAACAATTTCCTCCCATAATAGTCTCCCTTGGTCCCTATCTAAGTTTGGGGGACGGTATATCACTCCTAAAATCAGTTTTTCATGCCCCTCTGAAAATTCTATCCAAACAGACTCTGTATGTGTTACTTTAGACTTAATACCCGTTTTTATGCAACAGTTCAAGCGATCTCGGACATACAATGCCACCCCACCCCCCTTCCCGATACTTCTATCTGCTTGGAACAATTTAAAACCCTGAATATGACATTCCGCAGGCATGTCCCGACTTTTTGAATTAAACCACGTCTCAGTTAAGGCAAATACATCAATGTTACCTGCACTAGCAGCTAATCTCAACTCGTCCATCTTATTCCTAGCACTACGGCTATTAACATAATAAACTTTGAAAGACTCTCCTTTCTCTTTACCCTTCCTGCTCATTTCTGTTTTTCTACTAAACCTATTACTGTCCTTATCACCCAAAGTCACTGGCTTTTCAATATCTACATCGTTCTGCTTATTACTAGTCCCCCTAGAACTCGTAATATTACTACACTGGGACTTCACTGCTTTCCTGCCAAAACCCATACCACTAACTATTCCTAGTTTAAAGTCCTAACTGCTCCCTCCACTGCAGTTGCCAGTGCTACCACCCCAGACCTAGATAAGTGAACCCCATCCCTGGCATACATGTCATTTCTGCCATAGAAGAGGTCCCAGTTGTCAATGAATGTTACCGCATTTTCCTTACAGTATTTGTCCAGCCAGCAATTGACACCAATTGCCCAGGACAACCATCCATTTCCAACTCCCCTCCTTGGCAAAACACTGCATATGACAGGGTTCCCACCCTTACTCCTAATTATTTTTATTGCTGACCTATACCTGCTAATCAGGTCTTCTCTCCTACGTCTGCCAACATCGTTGCCACCAGCACTGAGACAGATAATAGGATTGCTCCCATTACCTCTCATGATGTCATCCATATGGCTAACAATAACCTCCATCCCAGCCCCAGGAAAGCAAACTCTCTGTCTCCTACTCCTGTCCTTCAAGCAGAATGCCATATCCATATACCTAACTTGGCTATCCTCAACAACAACAATATTCTTACCTTCCTTAATGTCGTTCGTAGTGACGTTCCCAGTAGTCGACTCACATTCGTCGGGTAGCACTGAGAATGTATTAGATGTTTCCACAACAGTTTCCACGGCAGTCTCTTTCTTCTTCATCGTTTCTACCTTTCCATTCGTCCTCTTGATCGTCAAACTTCGTTCCCTGCTGTCCAGCCACTGAGCAGTTTCCCTTCTTGACCTGAGGACTCAAAACAGGAGGACTACTACGAATCTTCTTGTTTTCCTCGGTCAGTCGCCGAATCTCCATCTTCACCATCCTCAATTCTTCCTTAAGCTGTTGGTAAAGTTGCTCGATGGAGGGCATCTTGCTTCAATTCGTAGAGAGCGCTCAAACAGGTCTTCACAGAGCTAAGTACACGTCACCACTGTGCAAAAGCCAACCCAATCAGGAGCTACTGCGCAGCACGTCCGCACGGCCCAACAGCCATGTGTACATCACTGTCTTACAAGAGGTGCGGTTACACTTCAGAGTGCAGACACTGCACTTCCCATCTCCAGGACTCAAGCCCGGCCTGTTGGTTTCCCTGAATCCCTTCATAAATGTTACCTTGCTCACACTTCAACACCAAGTTAAGCCCTAGAAACCATTTGCCTCCATTCACTCCTATCTAACATGCACTCGCATGTTTGCTGGAAGTCCAAGCCCGACGCACACAAAGCCTCCTTTACCCCCTCCCTAAAACCTTTCCTAGGTCGACCCCTACCCTGCCTTCCTTCCACTACAGATTTATACACTCTCGAAATCATTGCATTTTGTTCAACCCTCTCTATAGGTCCAAACCGTCTCAACAAACCCTCCTGAGCCCTCTGGATAATAGTTATGGTAACCTCACACCTCTTCCTAATTTCCAAACTACGAATTCTCCTCATTATATTGACACCAAACATTGCTCTCAGACATGACATCTCCACTGCCTCCAGCCTTCTCCTTGTTGCAACATTCACCACCCATACTTCACACCCATATAAGAGTGTTGGTGTAGCTATATTCTCATACATTCTCCTCTTTGCTTCCATGGACAAAGTTCTTTATTTGCTCAGACTCCTAAGTGCACCGCCCAACTTTTTTCCTTCGTCAATTCAGTGATTCACCTCATCTTGTATAGACGCATCTGCCAACACGTCCACTCCTAAGTGTCTTAATATATTCACCTCCATGCTCTCTCCCTCCAATCTGATATCCACTCTTTCACTATTTAATTTTTTTGTTATCCTCACCTCCTTACTCATTTCTGTATTCACTTTTAATTTCCTTCTTTTATATACCCTACCAAACTCATCCACCAACCTCTGTAATTTCTCTTCGAAATTTCCCAAAAGCACATTGTCATCAGCAAAGAACAACTGTGACTACTCCCACTTTGGGTTAGATTCTTTATCTTTTAACCTCATACCTCTTACCAACACAAAAGCATGCCTTTCTCTTACAGCTCCATCTATAATTATTTTGAACAACCATGGTGACATCACATATCCCTGTCTAAGGGCTACTCTTACTGGGAAATAATCTCTTACATACTTTAACTTGAGCGTCACTAACTTCGTAAATATTCTTCACTGATTTCAGTTATCTACCTCCTTTTTCATACACTTGTAACATCTGTCAAACTGCCCACCTACCTAATCCTATCATACGCCTTTTCCAAATCCATAAATGAAACAAAAAATCTTTTCCCTTTTCTAAGTACTGTTCACCTACATGTTTCATTGTAAACACTAGGTCTTCACACCCCTACCCTATCCTTCCAAAAGCCTCCTTTCCTAAAGCTATCCTGCTCTCCATCTTACTTGCAATTCTTTCAATAATAACTCTTCCATTCACTTTACCAGGTATACTCCACTGACTAATTACCCTATATTATCTGCACTCACTTTGGTCCATTTTGCCTTTGTTCAAAAGAACTATGCATACTCTCTACCAATCCCTTGTTTTGTGGTTACAGGAAAGTAGGTGCCGATACCTGGGTTCGTTGTTACTGGAAAGTGGGTGCCAAAGGGAAGAAGAGCATTTGGTGGAATGATGAAGTACAGAGAGAAGTAAGAGAGAGAGAGTTAACATATGAGAGGATTTTTACAAAGTAAAAGTAATGCAAGGAGAGAGGAGTATATGGAGAGAAAAGGAGAGATTAAGGGAGTGGTGAGGGACTGTAAGTGCAGAACAAATGATAAAGTGGCTGCAATGGTATCAACAAATTTTGTTGAAAATAAGAAAATGTTTCAGAGTGAGATTAACAAGTTGGGAAAACCTAGCCTTTCTGGGTCCACCCCGTAGATCTACGGCTATGAAGCCAGGATCCAAACACAGATTTATGCCATGAGCTCAGCTCACTCAGATAACCTGTGACCGGTAAATTTGGGCCTTGATATGAGAGAACACATGTATGTAGTAAGTGTACACCACACAGTGTGCACACTTACCACACTTATGCACACAGTGCATAATGAGAGAGAAAAAAACTGCGACAATAATTTTGGATTAAAACAGTTACTTTCGTGTGTGTTTTTGTAGCAGAAATGTTCAGTTTTTGCCGATGTTCATGAGTAAGCAAATGTCATCAAGAGTCTAATACATGTCAGCTGGTGGGTCTAATATACATTGACGAATTTGCTGATGTTAATTATACAATTATTACAACATTGCACAACAGTAAATCTTCTATTTTTTTGGTGTGAATAAAAGTTCATTATGTGAATAATAAATCAAAATGGAATTCATTTGTAAACCCTGAAAACATAGCTAATAAACAGAGGAAATGTTAATTTAGTGCCAGGAATGTGTGCATTGTTTATTCTGGATACTATTTTGAAATTGGAATATTTTGAACTTTGTATAAAATTGGCCAAGTTACCATTTTCTGAGAACTTTACTGGATAGTTGAAACAGTTGACTGAGCGATTTCATGTGATCAATTAATAAAACGGAGGAACTACTAGAGAAAAATCTAAAAAAATTTGGTTGATTGGAATAATGTAATTAGCCTAAAATGGGAGTCAGAGTCGGCAAAATCGCCGATGAGTAAATATTTCTGAATATCAATTTTCCATCAAATTTCGTAGTTTTTACTTTATTTCCTTCGGAAAAAGATTCTCTACCATTTCATAAGAAAAATAATTTTTGTTTTTCAATTCTTGGACCCTGCCTGTCACTCTGAGATTCGGCCTCTGGACCCTGAAAGGGCTAGGGAACGAATGGATTTTATTTTAAACCACATAATCCTTGAATTTATACATTTATATCCCCTCTTTTCCTTCCATAACTGATCCTTTAAAATTATTGCTACACTTTTCATAGCTCTAACTCTCACAGGTACTCCTGTCTTAATCCTGTTTATTTCTTCCCACTGAAGCTCACCTACCCCCTTCTGCACCATTCTCCAACAGATTTTTTTCATATACTGTATGCTCTAATTTATGATTATTCTCCTTCTGTCTAATTTATCTAAATACAATTGTAAATTAACACTGTTCACTGTTTCCTAACTTATTAAGTCCAAGCATTTATTGTATGCCCTGGTTATATGACCTTTCCAACATTCATTGATGCTTCCATTGATCGTATATCCATGGATTTACCAGTTACATTAATTTGATTAGAGTCCTCCATGGTTCGTATATAGATGACCCTCTGGTTTATGCAAGTTAAACAGTGAAGCAGTTAATTAAAGTAATTGTTACTTTTTACCCCTAGAATAAATCCTAGCCACATTTTCTGCCTTAGTAAATTATTTATAACACAATTATAACACCTAGCCCCATCTGGGCTATGCAAATTGATAATGTACGATGTTTACAATGCTAGCCCATCTGTGCTTAGCAGTTACACAGTTACACCAATTGCACAATAAACATTATTTCATTAATATTTTAATTTCATGTATACCCAAACAAATTATTTCTTTCAGTCAAGTCACAATGATTTAATTTAATTTACTTGATCATCACTGATCATCTCCGGTTCGAGGGACCAACGACACTTTGTGAGAAATTATGTGGTGTAAATTTTAGAGGAAGTGTCCTAAATTAATATTTTAACCCCATAATTGTAAACAAACTTTGGTACATCAAATAGTTTACTTTAACTAATATTGATGAGTCAATCAGGACTTTAATAACACCAGGTCACAATAATGTCTCTCCTTCACCAGGTCACAATAATGTCTCTCCTTCACCAGGTCACAATAATGTCTCTCCTTCACCAGGTCACAACAATGTCTCTCCTTCACCAGGTCACAATAATGTCTCTCCTTCATCAGGTCACAATAATGTCTCTCCTTCACCAGGTCACAACAATGTCTCTCCTTCACCAGGTCACAACAATGTCTCTCCTTCACCAGGTCACAATAATGTCTCTCCTTCACCAGGTCACAATAATGTCTCTCCTTCACCAGGTCACAATAATGTCTCTCCTTCACCAGGTCACAATAATGTCTCTCCTTCACCAGGTCACAATAATGTCTCTCCTTCACCAGGTCACAATAATGTCTCTCCTTCACCAGGTCACAATAATGTCTCTCCTTCACCAGGTCACAATAATGTCTCTCCTTCACCAGGTCACAATAATGTCTCTCCTTCACCAGGTCACAATAATGTCTCTCCTTCACCAGGTCACAATAATGTCTCTCCTTCACCAGGTCACAATAATGTCTCTCCTTCACCAGGTCACAATAATGTCTCTCCTTCACCAGGTCACAATAATGTCTCTCCTTCACCAGGTCACAATAATGTCTCTCCTTCACCAGGTCACAATAATGTCTCTCCTTCACCAGGTCACAATAATGTCTCTCCTTCACCAGGTCACAATAATGTCTCTCCTTCACCAGGTCACAATAATGTCTCTCCTTCACCAGGTCACACTAATGTCTCTCCTTCACCAGGTCACAATAATATCTCTCCTTCACCAGGTCACAATAATGTCTCTCCTTCACCAGGTCACAATAATGTCTCTCCTTCACCAGGTCACAATAATGTCTCTCCTTCACCAGGTCATAATAATGTCTCTCCTTCACCAGGTCACAATAATGTCTCTCCTTCACCAGGTCACAATAATGTCTCTCCTTCACCAGGTCACAATAATGTCTCTCCTTCACCAGGTCACAATAATGTCTCTCCTTCACCAGGTCACAATAATGTCTCTCCTTCACCAGGTCACAATAATGTCTCTCCTTCACCAGGTCACAATAATGTCTCTCCTTCACCAGGTCACAATAATGTCTCTCCTTCACCAGGTCACAATAATGTCTCTCCTTCACCAGGTCACAATAATGTCTCTCCTTCACCAGGTCACAATAATGTCTCTCCTTCACCAGGTCACAATAATGTCTCTCCTTCACCAGGTCACAATAAAGTCTCTCCTTCACCAGGTCACAATAATGTCTCTCCTTCACCAGGTCACAACAATGTCTCTCCTTCACCATTTGGAAAAATTATGCCAGTAACACTGACAAATTATGTGTGGACTGTATATATTGTAAATTACTTGACCTGAGTAATTAACTTGAGTATTTGTTTTTATGAATATAAATCATTTACATTATTAGAAAAAAGTATGAAGGACATTTCTATATTACTCACCAAATTAAAATTTTGGTGTTATATCCTAATATCTCTCTTTTGTTAGGCAACTCATATTGGCCAATACAAGTAAACCTACTTGTAATGATAATTAATACAATGGGAGGTGTACATTACTTGTAATGATAATTAATACAATGGGAGGTGTACATTACTTGTAATGATAATTAATACAATGGGAGGTGTACATTACTTGTAATGATAATTAATACAATGGGAGGTGTACATTACTTGTAATGATAATTAATACAATGGGAGGTGTACATTACTTGTAATGATAATTAATACAATGGGAGGTGTACATTACTTGTAATGATAATTAATACAATGGGAGGTGTACATTACTTATAATGATAATTAATACAATGGGAGGTGTACATTACTTGTAATGATAATTAATACAATGGGAGGTGTACATTACTTGTAATGATAATTAATACAATGGGAGGTGTACATTACTTGTAATGATAATTAATACAATGGGAGGTGTACATTACTTGTAATGATAATTAATACAATGGGAGGTTTACATTACTTGTAATGATAATTAATACAATGGGAGGTGTACATTACTTGTAATGATAATTAATACAATGGGAGGTGTACATTACTTGTAATGATAATTAATACAATGGGAGGTGTATATTACTTGTAATGATAATTAATACAATGGGAGGTGTATATTACATGTAATGATAATTAATACAATGTGAGGTGTACATTACATGTAATGATAATTAATACAATGGGAGGTGTACATTACATGTAATGATAATTAATACAATGGGAGGTGTATATTACATGTAATGATAATTAATACAATGGGAGGTGTACATTACTTGTAATGATAATTAATACAATGGGAGGTGTACATTACTTGTAATGATAATTAATACAATGGGAGGTGTACATTACTTGTAATGATAATTAATACAATGGGAGGTGTACATTATTTGTAATGATAATTATTACAATGGCAGGTGTACGTTACATGTAATGATAATTAATACAATGGGAGGTGTTCATTACTTGTAATGATAATTATTACAATGGGAGGTGTATATTACTTGTAATGATAATTAATACAATGGGAGGTGTATATTACATGTAATGATAATTAATGCAATGGGAGGTGTATATTACATGTAATGATAATTAATACAATGGGAGGTGTACATTACATGTAATGATAATTAATACAATGGGAGCTGTATATTACATGTAATGATAATTAATACAATGTGAGGTGTATATTACATGTAATGATAATTAATACAACGGGAGGTGTATATTACATGTAATGATAATTAATACAATGTGAGGTGTATATTACATGTAATGATAATTAATACAATGGAAGGTGTACATTACATGTAATAATACAATGGGAGGTGTACATTACATGTAATAATACAATGGGAGGTGTACATTACATGTAATAATACAATGGGAGGTGTACATTACATGTAATAATACAATGGGAGGTGTACATTACATGTAATAATACAATGGGAGGTGTACATTACATGTAATAATACAATGGAAGGTGTACATTACATGTAATAATACAATGGGAGGTGTATATTACATGTAATAATACAATGGGAGGTGTACATTACATGTAATAATACAATGGGAGGTGTACATTATATGTAATAATACAATGGGAGGTGTACATTACATGTAATAATACGATGGGAGGTGTACATTACATGTAATAATACAATGGAAGGTGTACATTACATGTAATAATACAATGGGAGGTGTACATTACATGTAATAATACAATGGGAGGTGTACATTACATGTAATACAATGGGAGGTGTACATTACATGTAATAATACAATGGGAGGTGTACATTACATGTAATAATACAATGGGAGGTGTACATTACATGTAATAATACAATGGAAGGTGAACATTACATGTAATAATACAATGGGAGGTGTACATTACATGTAATAATACAATGGGAGGTGTACATTACATGTAATAATACAATGGGAGGTGTACATTACATGTAATAATACAATGGAAGGTGTACATTACATGTACCGTAAACTTCAGTTTTTGACAACACTGCTTCTATTACAACTTAGTTTATTTTGTCAGAAGATTCGGCCAATTTCCATTTTTTTGAGAGAGTGAACACCACCACCAGGACGGTCACCCGTGGCAATATACACGTCCCCTCCCTCCCCCCTCCCACCACCAACACCACCAGGACGGTCACCCGTGGCAATTTACACGCCCCCTCCCTCCCCCCTCCCACCACCAACACCACCAGGACGGTCACCCGTGGCAATATACACGTCCCCTCCCTCCCCCCTCCCACCACCACCACCACCAGGACGGTCACCCGTGGCAATATACACGCCCCCTCCCCCCTCCCCCTCCCACCACCACCAGGACAGTCACCCGTGGCAATATACACACCCCCTCCCCCCTCCCCCTCCCACCACCACCAGGACGGTCACCCGTGGCAATATACACGCCCCCTCCCACCTCCCACCACCACCAGGACGGTCACCCGAGGGAGTATACACGCCCCCTCCCCCGTCCCACCACCACAAGGACGGTCACCCGAGGCAGTATACACGACCCCTCCCCCCTCCCACCACCACCAGGACGGTCACCCGAGGCAGTATACACGACCCCTCCCCCCTCCCACCACCACGAGGACGGTCACCCGAGGCAGTATACACGACCCCTCCCCCCTCCCACCACCACCAGGACGGTCACCCGAGGCAGTATACACGACCCCTCCTCCCTCCCACCACCACCAGGACGGTCACCCGTGGCAGTATACACGCCCCCTCCCCCCTCCCACCACCACCAGGACGGTCACCCGAGGCAGTATACACGCCCCATCCCCCCTCCCACCACCACCAGGACGGTCACCCGAGGCAGTATACACGCCCCCTCCCCCCTCCCACCACAACCAGGACGGTCACCCGAGGCAGTATACACGACCCCTCCCCCCTCCCACCACCACCAGGACGGTCACCCGTGGCAGTATACACGCCCCCTCCCCCCTCCCACCACCACCAGGACGGTCACCCGTGGCAGTATACACGCCCCCTCCCCCTCCCACCACCACCAGGACGGTCACCCGAGGCAGTATACACGCCCCCTCCCCCTCCCACCACCACCAGGACGGTCACCCGAGGCAGTATACACGACCCCTCCCCCCTCCCACCACCACCAGGACGGTCACCCGTGACAGTATACACGCCCCCTCCCCCCTCCCACCACCACCAGGACGGTCACCCGGGGCAGTATGCACGCCCCCTCCCCCCTCCCACCACCACCAGGACGGTCACCCGAGGCAGTATACACGACCCCTCCCCCCTCCCACCACCACCAGGACGGTCACCCGAGGCAGTATACACGCCCCCTCCCCCTCCCACCACCACCAGGACGGTCACCCGTGGCAGTATACACGCCCCCTCCCCCCTCCCACCACCACCAGGATGGTCACCCGAGGCAGTATACACGCCCCCTCCCCCCTCCCACCACCACCAGGACGGTCACCCGTGGCAGTATACACGCCCCCTCCCCCCTCCCACCACCACCAGGACGGTCACCCGTGGCAGTATACACGCCCCCTCCCTCCTCCCACCACCACCAGGACGGTCACCCGAGGCAGTATACACGCCCCCTCCCCACTCCCACCACCACCAGGACGGTCACCCGAGGCAGTATACACGCCCCCTCCCCCCTCCCACCACCACCAGGACGGTCACCCGAGGCAGTATACACGACCCCTCCCCCCTCCCACCACCGCCAGGACGGTCACCCGATTCAGTATACACGCCCCCTCCCACCTCCCACCACCACCAGGACGGTCACCCGGGCAGTATACACGCCCCCTCCCCCCTACCACCACCACCAGGGCGGTCACCCGAGGCAGGATACACGACCCCTCCCCCCTCCCACCACCACCAGGACGGTCACCCGAGGCAGTATACACGACCCCTCCCCCCTCCCACCACCACCAGGAGGGTCACCCGTTGCAGTATACACGACCCCTCCCCCCTCCCACCACCACCAGGACGGTCACCCGAGGCAGTATACACGCCCCCTGCCACCTCCCACCACCACCAGGACGGTCACCCGAGGCAGTATACACGACCCCTCCCCCCTCCCACCACCACCAGGATGGTCACCCGAGGCAATATACACGACCCCTCCCCCCTCCCACCACCACCAGGACAGTCACCCGAGGCAGTATACACGACCCCTCCCCCTCCCACCACCACCAGGACGGTCACCCGAGGCAGTATACACGACCCCTCCCCCCTCCCACCACCACCAGGACGGTCACCCGTGGCAGTATACACGACCCTTCCCCCCTCCTACCACCACCAGGACGGTCACCCGTGGCAGTATACACGCCCCCTCCCCCTCCCACCACCACCAAGACGGTCACCCGTGGCAGTATACACGACCCCTCCCCCCTCCCACCACCACCAGGACGGTCACCCGTGGCAGTATGCACGACCCCTCCCCCCTCCCACCACCACCAGGACAGTCACCCGTGGCAGTATACACGACCCCTCCCCCCTCCCACCACCACCAGGACGGTCACCCGTGGCAGTATACACGACCCCTCCCCCCTCCCACCACCACCAGGACGGTCACCCGAGGCAGTATACACGCCCCGTCCCCCCTCCCACCACCACCAGGACTGTCACCCGTGGCAGTATACACGACCCCTCCCCCCTCCCACCACCACCAGGACGGTCACCCGTGGCAGTATACACGCCCCCTCCCCCTTCCACCACCACCAGGACGGTCACCCGAGGCAGTATACACGCCCCGTCCCCCCTCCCACCACCACCATGACGGTCACCCGAGGCAGTATACACGACCCCTCCCCCCACCCACCACCACCAGGACGGTCACCCGTGGCAGTATACACGGCCCCTCCCCGCTCCCACCACCACCAGGACGGTCACCCGTGGCAGTATACACGAACTCTCCCCCCTCCCCCCACCACCGGGACGGTCACCCGAGGCAGTATACACGCCCCCTCCCCCCTCCCACCACCACCAGGACGGTCACCCGTGGCAGTATACACGACCCCTCCCCCCTCCCACCACCACCAGGACCGTCACCCGTGGCAGTATACACGCCCCCTCCCCCCTCCCTCCACCACCAGGACGGTCACCCGTGGCAGTATACACGACCCCTCCCCCTCCCACAACCACCAGGACTGTCACCCGTGGCAGTATACACGCCCCCTCTCCCCTCCCACCACCACCAGGACGGTCACCCGTGGCAGTATACACGACCCCGCCCCCCGCCCCCCACCACCAGGACTGTCTCCCGTGGCAGTATACACGCCCCCTCCCCCCTCCCACCACCACCAGGACTGTCACCCGTGGCAGTATACACGCCCCCTCCCCCCTCCCACCACCACCAGGACTGTCTCCCGTGGCAGTATACACGCCCCCTCCCCCCTCCCACCACCACCAGGACGGTCACCCGTTGCAGTATACACGCCCCCTCCCCCCTCCCACCACCACCAGGACGGTCACCCGTGGCAGTATACACGACCCCTCCCCCCTCCCACCACCACCAGGTCTGTCACCCGTGGCAGTATACACGCCACCTCCCCCCTCCCACCACCACCAGGACTGTCACCCGTGGCAGTATACACGCCACCTCCCCCCTCCCACCACCACCAGGACGGTCCCCCGTGGCAGTAGACACGACCCCGCCCCCCCCCCACCACCACCAGGACTGTCACCCGTGGCAGGATACACGCCCCCTACCCCCTCCCACCACCACCAGGACGGTCACCCGTGGCAGTATACACGCCCCCTCCCCCTCCCACCACCACCAGGACGGTCACCCGTGGCAGAATACACGCACCCTCCCCCCTCCCACAACCACCAGGACGGTCACCCGAGGCAGTATACACGACCCCTCCCCCCTCCCACCACCACCAGGACGGTCACCCTAGGCACTATACACGCCCCCTCCCCCCTCCCACCACCACAAGGACGGTCACCCGAGGCAGTATGCACGACCCCTCCCCCCTCCCACCACCACCAGGACAGTCACCCGAGGCAGTATACACGACCCCTCCCCCCTCCCACCACCACCAGGACGGTCACCCGAGGCAGTATACACGCCCCCTACCCCCACCCACCACCACCAGGACGGTCACCCGAGGCAGTATACACGACCCCTCCCCCCTCCCACCACCACCAGGACGGTCACCCGAGGCAGTATACACGACCCCTCCCCCCTCCCACCACCGCCAGGACGGTCACCCGAGGCAGTATACACGACCCCTCCCCCTTCCCACCACCACCAGGACGGTCACCCGTGGCAGTATACACGACCCCTCCCACCTCCAACAACCACCAGGACGTTCACCCGAGGCAGTATACACGCCCACTCCCCCCTCCCACCACCACCAGGACGGTCACCCGAGGCAGTATACACGCCCCCTCCCACCTCCCACCACCACCAGGACGGTCACCCGAGGCAGTATACACGACCCCTCCCCCCTCCCACCACCACCAGGACGGTCACCCGAGGCAGTATACACGACCCCTCCCCCCTCCCACCACCACCAGGACGGTCACCCGAGGCAGTATACACGACCCCTCCCCCCTCCCACCACCACCAGGACGGTCACCCGTGGCAGTATGCACGACCCCTCCCCCCTCCCACCACCACCAGGACGGTCACCCGTGGCAGTATACACGACCCCTCCCCCCTCCCACCACCACCAGGACGGTCACCCGTGGCAGTATACACGACCCCTCCCCCCTCCCACAACCACCAGGACGGTCACCCGTGGCAGTATACACGACCCCTCCCCCCTCCCACCACCACCAGGACGGTCAACCGTGGCAGTATACACGACCCCTCCCCCCTCCCACCACCACCAGGACGGTCACCCGTGGCAGTATACTCGACCCCTCCCCCCTCCCACCACCACCAGGACGGTCACCCGAGGCAGTATACACGCCCCCTCCCCCCTCCCACCACCTCCTGGACGGTCACCCGTGGCAGTATACACGACCCCTCCCCCCTCCCACCACCACCAGGACGGTCACCCGTGGCAGTATACACGCCCCCTCCCCCTCCCACCACCACCAGGACGGTCACCCGAGGCAGTATACACGCCCCCTCCCCCCTCCCACCACCACCAGGACGGTCACCCGAGGCAGTATACACGACCCCTCCCCCCTCCCACCACCACCAGGACGGTCACCCGTGGCAGTATACACGACCCCTGCCCCCACCCACCACCACCAGGACGGTCACCCGTGGCAGTATACACGCCCCCTCCCCCCTCCCACCACCACCAGGACGGTCACCCGTGGCAGTATACACGACCCCTCCCCCCTCCCACCACCACCAGGACTGTCACCCGTGGCAGTATACACGCCCCCTCCCCCCTCCCACCACCACCAGGACGGTCACCCGTGCCAGTATGCACGACCACTCCCCCCTCCCACCACCACCAGGACTGTCACCCGTGGCAGTATACACGCCCCCTCCCCCCTCCCACCAACACAAAGACTGTCACCCGTGGCTGTATACACGCCCCCTCCCCCCTCCCACCACCACCAGGACGGTCACGCGGGGCAGTATACACGACCCCTCCCCCGTCCCACCACCACCAGGACGGTCACTCGAGGCAGTATACACGACCCCTCCCCCCTCCCACCACCGCCAGGACGGTCACCCGAGGCAGTATACACGACCCCTCCCCCCTCCCACCGCCACCAGGACGGTCACCCGTGGCAGTATACACGACCCCTCCCCCCTCCCACAACCACCAGGACGGTCACCCGAGGCAGTATACACGCCCCCTCCCCCCTCCCACCACCACCAGGACGGTCACCCGAGGCAGTATACACGCCCCCTCCCACCTCCCACCACCACCAGGACGGTCACCCGAGGCAGTATACACGACCCCTCCCCCCTCCCACCACCACCAGGACGGTCACCCGAGGCAGTATACACGACCCCTCCCCCCTCCCACCACCACCAGGACGGTCACCCGAGGCAGTATACACGACCCCGCCCCCCGCCCACCACCACCAGGACGGTCACCCGTGGCAGTATGCACGACCCCTCCCCCCTCCCACCACCACCAGGACGGTCACCCGTGGCAGTATACACGACCCCTCCCCCCTCCCACCACCACCAGGACGGTCACCCGTGGCAGTATACACGACCCCTCCCCCCCTCCCAAAACCACCAGGACGGTCACCCGTGGCAGTATACACGACCCCTCCCTCCTCCCACCACCACCAGGACGGTCACCCGTGGCAGTATACACGACCCCTCCCCCCTCCCACCACCACCAGGACGGTCACCCGTGGCAGTATACACGACCCCTCCCCCCTCCCACCACCACCAGGACGGTCACCCGAGGCAGTATACACGCCCCCTCCCCCCTCCCACCACCTCCAGGACGGTCACCCGTGGCAGTATACACGACCCCTCCCCCCTCCCACCACCACCAGGACGGTCACCCGTGGCAGTATACACGCCCCCTCCCCCTCCCACCACCACCAGGACGGTCACCCGAGGCAGTATACACGCCCCCTCCCCCCTCCCACCACCACCAGGACGGTCACCCGAGGCAGTATACACGACCCCTCCCCCCTCCCACCACCACCAGGACGGTCACCCGTGGCAGTATACACGACCCCTGCCCCCTCCCACCACCACCAGGACGGTCACCCGTGGCAGTATCCACGCCCCCGGCCCCCTCCCACCACCACCAGGACGGTCACCCGTGGCAGTATACACGACCCCTCCCCCCGCCCACCACCACCAGGACTGTCACCCGTGGCAGTATACACGCCCCCTCCTTCCTCCCACCACCACCAGGACGGTCACCCGTGGCAGTATGCACGACCCCTTCCCCCTCCCACCACCACCAGGACTGTCACCCGTGGCAGTATACACGCCCCCGCCCCCCTCCCACCACCACAAGGACTGTCACCCGTGGCTGTATACACGCCCCCTCCCCCCTGCCACCACCACCAGGACGGTCACCCGTGGCAGTATACACGACCCCTCCCCCCTCCCACCACCACCAGGACTGTCACCCGTGGCAGTATACACGCCCCCTCCCCCCTCCCACCACCACCAGGACGGTCACCCGTGGCAGTATACACGCCCCCTCCCCATCCCAGCACCACCAGGACGGTCACCCGTGGCAGAATACACGCCCCCTCCCCCTCCCACCACCACCAGGACGGTCACCCGTGGCAGTATACACGCCCCCTCCCCCTCCCACCACCACCAGGACTGTCACCCGTGGCAGTATACACGCCCCCTCCCCCTCCCACCACCACCAGGACGCTCACCCGTGGCAGTATACACGCCCCCTCCCCCTCCCACCACCACCAGGACTGTCACCCGTGGCAGTATACACGCCCCCTCCCCCTCCCCCCCCCACCAGGACGGTCACCCGTGGCAGTATACACGCCCGCTCCCCCTCCCACCACCACCAGGGCGGTCACCCGTGGCAGTATACACGCCCCCTCCCCCTCCCACCACCACCAGGACGGTCACCCGTGGCAGTATACACGCCCCCTCCCCCTCCACCAGGACGGTCACCCGTGGCAGTATACACGCCCCCTCCCCCTCCCACCACCACCAGGACGGTCACCCGAGGCAGTATACACGCCCCCTCCCCCTCCCACCACCACCAGGACGGTCACCCTTGGCAGTATACACGCCCCCTCCCCACTCCCCCGCCCACCACCACCAGGACGGTCACCCGAGGCAGTATACACGCCCCCTCCCCCCTCCCCCTCCCACCACCACCAGGACGGTCACCCGTGGCAGTATACACGCCCCCGCCCCCTCCCACCACCACCAGGACGGTCACCCGTAGCAGTATACACGCCCCCTCCCCCTCCCACCACCACCAGGACGGTCACCCGTGGCAGTATACACGCCCCTCCCCCCTCCCCCTCCCACCACGACCAGGACGGTCACCCGTGGCAGTATACACGCCCCCTCCCCCTCCCACCACCACCAGGACGGTCACCCGTGGCAGTATACACGCCCCCTCCCCCTCCCCCCACCACCAGGACGGTCACCCGTGGCAGTATACACGCTCCCTCCGCCTCCCACCACCACCAGGACGGTCACCCGTGGCAGTATACACGCCCCCTCCCCCCTCCCCCTCCCACCACCACCAGGACGGTCACCCGTGGTAGTATACACGCCCCCTCCCCCCTCCCCCACCACCAGGACGGTCACCCGTGGCAGTATACACGCCCCCTCCCCCCTCCCCCTCCCACCACCAGGACGGTCACCCGTGGCAGTATACACGCCCCCTCCCCCACCACCAGGATGGTCACCCGTTGCAGTATACACGCCCCCTCCCCCCCACCACCAGGACGGTCACCCTTGGCAGTATACACGCCCCCTTCCCCCTCCCCCTCCAACCACCAGGACGGTCACCCGTGGCAGTATACACGCCCCCTCCCCCCTCCCCCTCCCACCACCACGACGGTCACCCGTGGCAGTATACATGCCCCCTCCCCCACCACCAGGACGGTCACTTGTGGCAGTATACACGCCCCCTCCCCCCTCCCCCTCCCACCACCAGGACGGTCACCCGAGGCAGTATACACGCCCCCTCCCCCCTCCCCCTCCCACCACCAGGACGGTCACCCGAGGCAGTATACACGCCCCCTCCCCCCTCCCCACCACCAGGACGGTCACCCGTGGCAGTATACACGCCCCCTCCCCCCTCCCCCTCCACCACCAGGACGGTCACCCGTGGCAGTATACACGCCCCCTCCCCCCTCCCCCTCCCACCACCAGGACGGTCACCCGTGGCAGTATACACGCCCCCTCCCCCCTCCCCCTCCCACCACCAGGACGGTCACCCGTGGCAGTATACACGCCCCCTCCCCCCTCCTCCACCACCACCAGGACGGTCACCCGTGGCAGTATACACGCCCCCTCCCCCCTCCCCCACCACCACCAGGACTGTCACCCGAGGCAGTATACACGCCCCCTCCCCCCTCCCCCACCACCACCAGGACGGTCACCCGTGGCAGTATACACGCCCTCTCCTTCCCCCTCCCACCACCACCAGGACGGTCACCCGAGGCAGTATACACGCCCCCTCCCTCCTCCCTCCCCCACCTACCTGGACGGTCACCCGAGGCAGTATACACGCAACCTCCCCCTCCCACCACCACCAGGACGGTCACCCGTGGCAGTATACACGCCCTCTCCTTCCCCCTCCCACCACCACCAGGACTGTCACCCGAGGCAGTATACACGCCCCCTCCCTCCCCCTCCCCCACCTACCTGGACGGTCACCCGAGGCAGTATACACGCAACCTCCCTCCCATCCCCCCTCCCCCCAGGACGGTCACCCGGGCAGTACTGCCTCGCAGTATACACGCCCCCTCCCTCCCCCTCCCCCCTCCCACCTGGACGGTCACCCGAGGCAGTACTGCCTCGCAGTATACACGCCCGCTTCCTCCCCCTCCCCCAAGGACGGTCACCCGAGGCAGTACTGCCTCGTAGTATACACACCCCCTCCCTCCCCCTCCCCCCTCCCCAGGACGGTCACCCGGGGAGTACTGCCTCGCAGTATACACGCCCCCTCCCTCCCCCTCCCCCCTCCCCCCAGGACGGTCACCCGTTCAGTACTGCCTCGCAGTATACACGGCCCCTCCCTCCCCCTCCCCCCTCCCCCCAGGACGGTCACCCGGGCAGTACTGCCTCGCAGTTTACACGCCTCCTCCCTCCCCCTCCCCCCTCCCCCCAGGACGGTCACCCGTTCAGTACTGCCTCGCAGTATACACGCCCCCTCCCTCCCCCTCCCCCCTCCCCCTCCCCCCTCCCCCCAGGACGGTCACCTGGGCAGTACTGCCTCGCAGTTTACACGCCCCCTCCCTCCCCCTCCCCCCTCCCCCCAGGACGGTCACCCGTTCAGTACTGCCTCGCAGTATACACGCCCCCTCCCTCCTCCTCCCCCCTCCCCCCAGGACGGTCACCCGGGCAGTACTGCCTCGCAGTATACATGCCCCTTCCCTCCCCCTCCCCCCTTCCCCCAGGACGGTCACCCGGGCAGTACTGCCTCGCAGTATACACGCCCCTACCCCGTTCCCCTCCCCCCTCCCCCTAGGACGGTCACCCATGCAGTACTGCCTCGCAGTATATACGCCCCCTCTCTCACCCTCCCCCCTCCCCCCAGGACGGTCACCCAGGCCGTACTGCTTCGCAGTATACACGCCCCCTCCCTTCCCCTCCCCCTCCCCCCAGGACGGTCACCCTGGCAGTACTGCCTCGACGGTCACCCTGGCAGTACTGCCTCGACGGTCACCCGTGCAGTACTGCCTCGCAGTATACACGCCCCTCCCCCTCCCCCCCCCCTCCCACCTCCCAGGATGGTCACTCGGGCAGTACTGCCTCGCAGTATACACGCCCCCTCCCTCCCTCCCCCTCCTCCATCCCCTCCCCCTCCCTCCCCCCTCCCCCTCCCCCTCCCCCTCCCCTCCCCCTCTCCCTCCCTTCCCCCTCCCCCTCCCCCTCTCCCCTCTCCAGTCATTTAGAAGCACTCACTCACTTCCTCACAATTACATTGATAGTTTGCAACTTACCATACCCCGGCCGGGATTGAACCCGCGGTCAGAGAGTTTCAAAACTCCAGCCCGTCGCGTTAGCCACAGGCTGGAGTTAGCCACTAGACCAGCTAGCCACATTGTG
Source organism: Cherax quadricarinatus (assembly GCF_038502225.1). Classification (NCBI taxonomy): domain Eukaryota; kingdom Metazoa; phylum Arthropoda; class Malacostraca; order Decapoda; family Parastacidae; genus Cherax; species Cherax quadricarinatus. Next base: position 180,624 of record NW_027195224.1, on the reverse strand, counting down.
GCTAGCTGTTCTAGTGGCTAACGTGACGGGCTGGAGTTTTGAGACTATGACCGCGGGTTCAATCCCGGCCGGGGGTATGGTTTGTTTGCAATCGTGTCATTACGATTTCTTGAGTTACATTAACACTTCACATTTACATTACTGGTGGTATACAGTACATGAGGTTCGAGAGTTACAGTTGGAGTGCTTGTTTATCACATATTACAATGCAAAAATCCCATCCAGCTCTTCAGAGCTGGATACTCGGGATACAGCAGGGATACTCGGGATACAGCAGGGATACTCGGGATACAGCAGGTATTATCCCTCTGAACCGCAGTGTTCAGTGTATTGGAGACAGGTATCAGCCACTGTGGATGCTCATATGGAGGTGGGAAATACAGTGTCTGTGGTCTGAAGGAGAGAGTATACCTTTAGAGGATTTCCGGGGTCAACACTTCTGCGACTCTGTAACCAGGGATCGTGATAGATGAGGGCCTGATTAACCAGGCTGTTTCTACTGGCTGAATATAAACCAACGTACAAGCCACCGCCCGACTGGTCAGGTACTGATTTAAGGTGCCTGTCCAGCGCCTTCTTGAAGACAGTCAGGAGTTTATTGGTAATTCCCCTTAGGTATGCTGTGAGGCAGTTGAATAGTCTTGGGCTCCTGACACTTATTGTGCTGTCTCTTAGCGTATTCGTTGCACTCCTGCTTTTTATTAGGGCGGGAGTGTCACATATCCTGCCAAGTCTTGCTTTCGTAGGAACTGATTTTCTTGTGCCGATTTCGGACTAGTCCCTCTAGGATTTTCCACGTGTATATTATCATATATCTTTCTCGCTTGCGTTCCATGGAATACAAAATCAAGAGACTTCAAACGTTTTCAGTAATTTAGTTGCCTTATAGAAATTATATGTGCCATGAAATTTCTCTATATATTCTCCAGGTCTACAATTTCGCCTGCCTTGAAAGAGGCCGTTAATGTACAGCAATATTACAGCCTAGAGCAGGGATTCTCAACTTTTCCTCCATTATTAACCTCCCTCCTCCTTGATGTATTTCTCCATTCATCCCCTCACTTCCATACAAAAAAATTATCGCCATCATAAAGGGACAGAAAAACAAGAAGGTAAGAAAAATTTCATTGAATTATTATTCAGTTATCAGGTACATCAGATATTTACCCCCTTGCCATGTAATTTTTTACCACATGGGGTAAATTTACCCTTGGTTAAGAATCACTGGCCTAGAGAGAACAAGTGATTTGAAGAAAATATTCAAGGGTTTTGCATCCCTCGTCTTGAAGGTTCTTATTATCCATCCTTTCATTTTCCTAGCACATGTGGTAGATACATTGTTGTGGGCTTTGAAAGTGAGATCCTCTGACCTTATCACTCCCAGGTCCTTCACATTCGTTTTTTGCTTTATTGTGTAAGTGTGTGATTTTCACATCATATGTGATTACAACCTCCTTCTTCTTCGTTCCCCTGAGCACTGTATGACCCCTACGAGTTTAGCTTTCCTATTGAATTTAACTTTTTAACTGTCACAGCGTTGATCAATAAATCTCTGATGGCGCTCCACACGTAGATCAACAAACTATTTTTCCTGCATTCAAATTTTGTATTAGAGGCCTGATAGGATTAGGAAGTAGAGACTGGATCTATCCACTTGGTGTGCACTGTATTAAAAAATCTTGGGCCCCCTTCGTACCTCTTGGGATACCCTGTTTGTTTGAGTGCCAGCTGGTGCAAACAGCATAGCAAACCCCAGAGATTTCGCTCACACTCATACATATTAACACTCTCCTTTTCAAGGAAAGTGATGTTGTCCCCGAATTTAGTGGCTCTGAGGTGGATGTGGCCGCAAGTAATTAAGGAAATATCGAAAACCTCGATGATAACCCAGATGACCAAGCAGCAACATTCGTATCACATCATTTCAATATTGATGCCACTGCATCCTGCCAGAACGACCTATCACCGAAGAGTTCCATGAGTTCTACTACATGAGTTCATCTACAATACAGTACTAACTTCATCATGTCAACATACAGTGCTAACTTCATTATGTCAACATACAGTGCTAACTTCATCATGTCAACATACAGTACTAACTTCATCATGTCAACATACAGTACTAACTTCATCATGTCAACATACAGTGCTAACTTCATCATGTCAACATACAGTACTAACTTCATCATGTCAACATACAGTACTAACTTCATCATGTCAACATACAGTACTAACTTCATCATGTCAACATACAGTACTAACTTCATCATGTGAACATACAGTGCTAACTTCATCATATCAACATACAGTGCTAACTTCATCATGTGAACATACAGTGCTAACTTCATCATATCAACATACAGTGCTAACTTCATCATGTGAACATACAGTGCTAACTTCATCATATCAACATACAGTGCTAACTTCATCATATCAACATACAGTACTAACTTCATCATGTGAACATACAGTACTAACTTCATCATGTCAACATACAGTACTAACTTCATCATGTGAACATACAGTACTAACTTCATGTCAACATACAGTACTAACTTCATCATGTCAACATACAGTACTAACTTCATCATGTCAATATACAGTACTAAGTTCATCATGTCAATATACAGTACTAACTTCATCATGTCAATATACAGTACTAACTTCATGTCAACATACAGTACTAACTTCATCATGTCAATATACAGTACTAACTTCATCATATCAACATACAGTACTAACTTCATCATGTGAACATGCAGTACTAACTTCATCATGTCAATATACAGTACTAACTTCATGTCAACATACAGTACTAACTTCATCATGTCAATATACAGTGCTAAGTTCATCATGTGAACATGCAGTACTAACTTCATCATGTCAACATACAGTACTAACTTCATCATATCAACATACAGTACTAACTTCATCATGTGAACATACAGTACTAACTTCATCATGTCAACATACAGTACTAACTTCATCATGTCAACATACAGTACTAACTTCATCATGTGAACATACAGTACTAACTTCATGTCAACATACAGTACTAACTTCATCATGTCAATATACAGTACTAACTTCATCATGTCAACATACAATACTAACTTTATCATGTCAATATACAGTACTAACTTCATGTCAACATACAGTACTCACTTCATGTCAACATACAGTACTAACTTCATCATGTAAATATACAGTACTAACTTTATCATGTCAATATACAGTACTAACTTCATCATGTCAACATGCAGTACTAACTTCATCATGTGAACATACAGTACTATCTTCATCATGTCAACATACAGTACTAACTTCATCATGTCAACATACAGTACTAACTTCGTCATGTCAACATACAGTACTAACTTCATGTCAACATACAGTACTAACTTCATCATGTCAATATACAGTACTAACTTTATCAAGTCAATATACAGTACTAACTTCATGTCAACATACAGTACTAACTTCATCATGTCAATATACAGTACTAACTTCATGTCAACATACAGTACTAACTTCATCATGTCAACATACAGTACTAACTTCATCATGTCAACATACAGTACTAACTTCATGTCAACATACAGTACTAACTTCATCATGTCAATATACAGTACTAACTTTATCAAGTCAATATACAGTACTAACTTCATGTCAACATGCAGTACTAACTTCATCATGTGAACATACAGTACTATCTTCATCATGTCAACATACAGTACTAACTTCATCATGTCAACATACAGTACTAACTTCATCATGTCAATATACAGTACTAACTTCATCATGTCAACATACAGTACAAACTTCATGTCAACATACAGTACTAACTTCATCCTGTCAACATACAGTACTAACTTCATCATGTCAACATACAGTACTAACTTCATCATGTCAACATACAGTACTAACTTCATCATGTGAACATGCAGTACTAACTTCATCATGTCAACATACAGTACTAACTTCATGTCAATATACAGTACTAACTCCATCATGTCAACATACAGTACTAACTTCATCATGTCAACATGCAGTACTAACTTCATCATGTCAACATACAGTACTAACTTCATCATGTCAACATACAGTACTAACTTCATCATGTCAACATACAGTACTAACTTCATCATGTCAACATACAGTAGTAACTTCATCATGTCAACATACAGTAATAACTTATCTCATGTCAACATGCAGTACTAACTTCATCATGTCAACATACAGTACTAACTTCATCATGTCAACATGCAGTACTAACTTCATCATGTCAACATACAGTACTAACTTCATCATGTCAACATGCAGTACTAACTTCATCATGTCTACATGCAGTACTAACGTCGTCTCAATATTTCTCCACAACTACTAACCCTAATATTTTTATAAGAACACTTAGAAAATTAACCTCCTTTAGTACGATTTATTTTTAAATATGTGTAGCACTAGCAGGAATGCGTTGATCAACGTCATCAATTTTAACAGTGATCAACCTGACGAGTTGTTAGACAAATAGTTAAAATTTTCACGTAAAACGGTATATATAACACGAGATTCTTCGAACTTCTTAAACTGATCAATTAGGAGGCTGCAGGTCCCTGCAATGAACCTGCAACCCTGCAACAATAATTGAATGAAAATAACAAGGCGAGTACAACTAGATGAATACAAATGAGTATTACTAGGGGACTAAAACTAGAGTAATATATCTTAGCGAGTACAAAAAAATATCGAGTAAATTAAGCAAAATACGTTAATATTTTATCATTATTGATCATGTTTCAAACTTGGCTGACTGACAGTGAAAGACGAACAGTGTTCCCGGCTGACACCTACTGACCAGGTCATGCTGATCACGGCTGACACCTGCTGATCACGTCACACATAGCAAATCTGACATCTACTGATCGAGTCACCCTGATCACTGCTGTTACCTACTGACTGTTCATACTGATGACTTGATCACACCAGAACCAGGTATTGCTAATTCCTAAGTTGCAACTGCTTGTTTTCCAATGCATTACCTAGCGTCAGTTTCTCAACACAGGAAAAATGTTAGTTGAGAAGGAATAGGGGAGTTTTTTTTTATGTAATGTTATGTTATAAGTAAGTTTATTCAGGTATACACAAATGCAGTTACATAGATTATCATACATAACAACATATGTGTAGAGAACCTGGGATAACCCCAAAAGTCAAAGTGACTTATTTCCATTGAGGTCGTTCATGTTATAATTAGTTAGGCTATGTTTCACTAAATTATGTTTGGTTTAATAATGTTATTTTAACGTATTTATTAATGCTTTTACGTTTTGCTGTTTCTTTGGTGATGATATGTTTTGTTATGTTACTTTACATTAAGTTAGGTTAACTTACGTCAGGGTAGGTTTGATTAAATTAGATTATGTTAGATTAAGATGAGCTATGATGCATTAGATTATGCTACGTAAAACTAGTTTTGAACATGTTGGGTTTAATTAAACTAAGGAGGGTTAATTTATTTTTGGTTGTGTTAGAGTCCTTTTTGTTTGCTATAAGATAGGTTTGTTTAGGTAAAATTTGATTATGTAAGGCTTAGGTAAGTAACATTAGGTTAGTTTTGCTAGATTAGGTATAATTAAGCAAGGTATGATAAGGTTAATATTATGTTGTGTTTTTTTGTAAGGTTAAGTTAGTTTAGCTTAAGTAATGTTTCTTTAAACTCTGGTTATTGAAAATTGCATTTATCTGAATGTAACTAATTATGTACATAACAGTAAATGATAACAAAGATAATTATTATTTATCAATGTTACATAGACAAGTAGGAATTTGGGACACCTAGGTCGCAAAATATGTCCCCCTTCGATACCTACCACTGTCATAACCACAAGTTGCTCTGGACCTATTAATTAAATGAAATATACATACACCAGGAATACTGGTAAATATATAAATTTGTGGACTGTATATTAAAAATAATAAATGGTTATATATATATATATATATATATATATATATATATATATATATATATATATATATATATATATATATATATATATATATATATATATATATATATATACAATTACATAACAGAAGGAAAACATATCTTAATATCACTCACCAATTTGACTGGAGATTAATGTGTATCATACTCAGAAAACCCTCACTCTAACTAAATCTATGAAAATAATGCTTGCCAGAATTACACACAAATCTAGAGAGCTTATCTGAGGTTCCTGGAGCTGTCTTGTCCAGTCGTCTGATATCTCAAGTTATGCAGGAATGCACATCCACCAATTTCGCCTCCTATTTGAGAGGTGTCAACACAATTTTAACCTCTAGAGTACGAAAAATTCTTCCCATTACACCAACGTTTGTACAAAATTCAAAACCAAGATGGCGAGTCTCGTCTGCGCAGACGCAGGCTTTCCGTTTTCTATGACATAAATATTATTAAATACAGTATGGCCATCTATTTACATATAAATACTGAATTTCTGGAAAATATATACAGTATTTTCCACACTGCGGCCGGCCGGAGTTCCTTGCTAAACGATTCAAATTACTCCTTCCTTTAGGAGACGATTCCAGCCAGTTCTGGCTTGAGTGGCTGTTGTCCTAGTAGGTCTTACTACGATGTCATCTTCCGGCATCACTTGGTCTGCATTATCTTCCATATCACTCGTGTCACTTTCCCTCAGATTTTCATTTACGTTTGATTGAACACCTAATTCCAATGGAATCAATTTATTAATTGTGCATAAACTTTCTTGGCCACGACACAACACTTTGACATTCTTGACAACACCTTGTGTATCTGGGTACAATGTCAATACTTTGCCCAGAGGCCACAATGTTCGATGTTGTTCAGTGTCAGTTAACACAATGTCACCTGGTTGAATGGTCTGTCGATTTACTGCCTCTGTCGCACCATAAAAGTGTTCACGTAGTGTAAGAAGATATTCCTTACGCCACACATTAGACCAATGATCAATTACTTTATTTAACATTTTAAATTTATTACACAACACTGCCGCATCATTTAACCTTTATCACTTTCTTCCAGATTATCTCTATAGACAGGGACAGCTTCCAATTTCCTTCCACATATTAGGTGAGAAGGTGTTAATACATCTGCATCAGGTGTATCACTCATGTACGAGAGAGGCCTATTATTTATACGATTTTCTGCCTCCACTAACACTGCACGGAATTCTTCCAAATTAATTCTCTTCCGGTGTAGTACTTTGCGGAGACACCTCTTCACTGTGCCTATCAGTCTTTCGTACAGCCCCCCCTGCCAAGGGGCTCTAGGAGTAATAAATTTCCAGGTACACCCTCGCTGGGTTAACAGAGATTGAACATCGTTACTATTATTTAATTCTATCAAGTGTTGAGCACCTGCTACAAAATTTGTGGCATTATCCGAAATCATCAACCTCGGACAGGATCTCCTAGCTGCAAATTTTCGGAACAGCTGTATAAACTGTTCTGCAGACAAGTCCTGTGCCACTTCTAAATGAACTGCCCTAGTAGCAGTACAGGTGAACAAACATACACTTTCAGTGGAACACCATCTGAAGTACCTGTTAAAATTATTGGACCACTATAGTCTACACCTGTTACATCAAATGGTTTCACTAACTGTACACGCTCCTTTGGCAATGGTGGAGGACCTGGGTACATATAGGATCTGGCATCCACACGGCGACATATTACACAAGATTTAATCACCCTTTTTACACTTTGCCATCCTTGTGGAATCCAGAAAGTTTCCCTAATACAATTTAAGGTATCTTGTACCCCACCATGCATTACATTTTTATGGGCATTTAGAACAATTAAATTTGTTAGATGATGAGTTTTGGGCAGTAAGATAGGGTGTCTAGCATAATAATCCAATTCAGCATTTTGTAACCTACCTCTGCACCTAATTACATTGTTCTCTAAATACAGCCCCAATTTCTCTATTATGGAACCTTTCACAATTTTTCTTTCCATCATCAATTTAATCTCACTTCCATAGATTTCCTCCTGTACCCTCTTTATCCAATATTCAAGAGGATGTGAAAACTTAAATGAAATATTCATCTTGTTTAGAAATTTAAACACCAACTTAGTTACATTGATTAGTTTGGGTAAAGAAGAATACCTATTTATATCAATGGCTAAGGAAGGACAAACAATTGGAGTGGTGGTCACAGTAATTTCAACAGGAGCAATATACGCCTTTTGTACAGGCCAATTAGCTTTATTTACCAACCAACTCGGTCTTTTAAACCATGATACAGCATTTACAAATTTAGCATAAGATAAACCTTGAGACAAGAAATCAGCTGGATTCTCCTCACCAGGTATATGATTAAATGTTAACATATGCTGACCCAAACTATTATACTTCTCTTGCATCTGATAAATTTCAGCAACTCTGTTTTGTACGTACACAATTTTACTGTTTCAATTGCGAATCCATTGTAAGGATACCTCATTATCAGACCAAATTACAATGTCACTAATATTTATCTGCTGCAACTTATTTCTTATATAATTAGCTAATTTGACACCTACATAAATAGCTGTTAATTCCAACTGAGGTAAGGTACGTGATTTAATTGGAGACACTTTAGCCTTAGACATAACAAGAGAAATAACACTATTACATTGAAGAGAAGCAACTGCTCCATATGCCAATTTTGAAGCATCACAAAAAATGTGGAGTACATTTTTCCCATTTGGATTGGCCACCTGGCGTGGGAACTCCAGCATTGGAATTTTTTCATAATCACCAATTAATTCATCCCACCTGTTTATAAATTCCTCAGGTAGAATTTCATCCCAAGCACATTTAAGTTTCCATGCTTCCTGAATTAATAATTTCCCTCTTATAGTAAGGGGTGACACTAAATCTAGTGGATCAAAACATTTGGAAACTTCAGCAAGCAAAACTCTCTTAGTTAATTTATTGGGCACACTGTAATTATTAGGTTTTAACATTAACAAATCTCTCTCAGTATCCCAATTTAAACCCAGTACATTACTACATTTTGACACTTCATCTCCAGGGTAATCTTTACTTATTTTGTCCTTCAATTTGGACGAATTACTATTCCATTCCCTCAGAGGCATATTTGCACTTTGCATTATTTTATTAGCCTCTCCATAAGTCATTAACAGTTCTTCATCAGTTGACTTCACACCCAGGAAATTGTCCACATAAAATTGTTTGCTCATTACTTTACTCAATGGACTTTCCATACGTTTAAGGTGCGCATTTATTGTCGCTTGAAGTAGGAACGGACTGGATGTAGCACCAAATAATACGCTCCTAAAGCGAAAGGTTTTCAGAGGGCTAAGTGGGTCACTAGGATTCTCAGGCCATAAGAAGCGGGTACTATCCCGGTCAGCCTCTTGTAAACCCACTCTTAGGAAAGCTTTACTTATGTCAGCCGTAAAGGCATAATGCTTCACTCTGAAATTTAATGAGATATCTCCTAATTTTTCCGTCAACGACGGACCTGTCATCAAACAGTCATTTAAACTAGGTACATTTTTGTTACTCCTGGCACTACAATTAAACAAAATCCTCAAAGGAGTAGTCTTAGAATCCTTCTTCACTCCGTGATGGGGCAAATAGTGACCATAAATTTTGGCTTGCTCAGGAGGCACCTCTTCTATAAATTTATTAATTAACTGCTCAGCAATTATACCATTATAGGCAGTTAACAATTCTGGTGTCTTACTCAGTTCGCGGAGCTGAGCCTTTAATTGTCCATATGCCATTCTGTAATTAGTGGGCAATTCTGGATGGTTCAGTCTCCACGGAAGTCGTACCCAGTATTGTCCAGATTCAAATTTTACATCTCTCAGGTATTGCTCCTGAGTAAAAGAATCGTCTGGACTTTCTTCATTTACATTTATTCCAATGCTGTCTAATTCCCACAATTTATGCACTGGCTCAACACCATCCTCTATGAAAGAATTATACTCGTGCACGACTTAATGAGTAAGACACACAGTTATGGTATTTGTAGTTTCCTCTAGTCATGAATTATTATTACGAGGAATCCTACCATACATTACATGGCCTCCTGCAGTCTTCAAAAGGGTGACACCACATTTCTTTACCATACCCTTTACAAAGGAGGCATAATAATTACTACCTATCAAAATATTTGTTGGGCCTTCAGAATCATCACTTACACCAGAAGGTGCTAAATTTACATTATGTGAGAGTCTTTCTGTAGCTTTACTAAGTCCTACTGTAGATATTTTCTCTGGAAGTCTATCTACAATTACTGCATTAACACGTTTTTTCTCATTGCCCAACCTGACAGTTACATAAACAGTGTCATACAATTGAGCTCTTTTATCTGAGAGAAAACCAGATAATTTTAAAGTTGTGGGATCTCCCATCTGAACTTTCATACCATCAAGACATTTACGTATTATGAAAGTACGCTGGGATCTCTGGTCCAATAATGCATTTACATTTTTTGATTTATGCCTTTTATCATCAATTTTTACCTGTAACACAGGTAAGGCTACTTCAGCAAAACCATCATTATTAACATTAGCAGCAATTTTTACATTAGCCACTGTTGTGTCAGGATTGTTAACATTATCATTATTATCAACATTATCATATAGACCTTTACACATGACTATACGGTGTCTTCCTTTGTGACATTGATAACAGAAGTTTAATTTGGCATAACAATCCTTTGCATTGTGATTACCCAAGCACCTGATACATCTGTCAAGTTCCTCCAATCTTTCAACTTTATCATTCCATGAATTGTATGCATTGCAATTCTTAGAAAAATGAGTACCCTTGAAGAAAAGACAATTTATCTTTTCTCTGACTGGTTTCTTATTAACTAGGCTACTCTTAGGAGGGTACTTATTCTTATTACCTTGTGGAGAATCATTATTTCTGATTCCTGCTACTTGATATGCATCTATGCAACTCTTTTTAGTTAATGAATTGGGATAATTTTTCCCTTTGTGAAACTTGACAGATACCTCAGAGTTATTATGTGTTGCATCTTTAAAATGACTTGGTTGGCTGGTCTGTAACTGAACAATTAATTCTTGTAGACCTAGTCTTATTTCCTCCAGACTAAAATAACCTTTGTGATATTTATTCGAGAGTCATTCAAGTGTTTTACATCTTAATTTATTCTGTACAATGGCACTCAATAACCAGTCTGATTCCTTCAGATTATATTTATTACTTAAAGTTTTGAGAGTGCTCTCCAGTTTAACTCTAAACTGCGGTAATCCTTTGTAAGTGTGATCTGGAGATTTTAAATTAACAATGATATTCACTAGATCCAACCTACTTTGTTCTATATTACCATAAGTGACCTTCAACAAGTCAACTGCTTCCTTGTAAGAGTCATCTACATTGGAAAAGGCTTGTATCAGTATGTGAGCATCTCCTCTTACCTGTCCTTTGAGGTAAAATAATTTAGTTCCACAGGCTAGGTCACTCCTGTCATGCACAGCTGCTTTAAAAATTGACCAAAATTCCTCCCAATTTTCTCCAGGATTAAATACAGGTAAACATAGTTCTGGGAGTTTTGGCAAAGACATATTATTTGTTGGAGCAGACTGATTAACTGCCTGGTTTACACATTTCAATTTATTCAAGGCCTGACTTTTACAAGAAAGAATCTTTTCCTCTAATTCATAATACTGATTAATTATGAGATCTACTTCAGTCTCATCTACACAGTTTACTAATAAATCTCCTTCATATTTGTTGTAATATAATTTGAATGAATCATATCTATTACATAAAGCATCTAAATACAATTTTAAATCATCAGTATTCACAGTTTCTTGATTCATTAATTCCAAACATTTATTGTATGTTTTTGTTACATGCCCCTTCCTAGCTTGCAGAGATGCTTTCTTTGCTCTATATTCCATATGTTTGTCTTCTAAATTAATTTCCTTATTTTCATCCGTGATGCAATGTATTAAATTCAACTTTATTAATAACGCTGATTACAACTTACAACACTGATACAACTTACCTTTGAATAAATCCTAGCTACTTGAGCTTAGCAATTACATGTATAATATAAATTTTAAATGTACATTAATACAAACTTGGCTCATCAAAATTAATATTATACAAATTAATAAATCCTTGCCAGAATTTGGCATAGCAAAATTAATATACACATTAATAATTAGCTACACATGACTTATCAATTACAAATACACACCTGTAAATCTTGGCCAAAATTGGCTTATCAAATTAACATTATACAAATATAAATCCTTGCCAGAATTTGGCATAGCAAAATTAATATTATACACAATATAATCTTTATCCACACTTGTCTTATCAGTTACACATACACTGATAGATATAAATCTTGGCCAGAATTGTCTTATCAAATTAGTATTATACAAATTAATATAAACTTAGCCAGACGAGCTTAGCTTATCAAAATTAATATTGTAATTATTATAATCCACTACACATTAAGTAAATTTGTGAACTTAACATCCACCTCCTTCTGTCACTTAACATATAATTATTAAGTAATTAACTAATTAATGACTTCACTAATTACATCCTGTTCGAAGGACCAACGGGCAAATTAAATATGGAAAATTGCATTTATCTGAATGTAACTAATTATGTACATAACAGTAAATGATAACAAAGATAATTATTATTTATCAATGTTACATAGACAAGTAGGAATTTGGGACACCTAGGTCGCAAAAAATGTCCCCCTTCGATACCTACCACTGTCATAACCACAAGTTGCTCTGGACCTATTAATTAAATGAAATATACTTACACCAGGAATACTGGTAAATATATAAATTTTGGACTGTATATTAAAAATAATAAATGGTTATATATATACACAATTACATAACAGAAGGAAAATATATCTTAATATCACTCACCAATTTGACTGGAGATTAATGTGTATCATACTCAGAAAACCTCACTCTAACTAAATCTATGAAAATAACGCTAGCCAGAATTACACACAAATCTAGAGAGCTTATCTGAGGTCCCTGGAGTTGTCGTGTCCAGTCGTCTGATATCTCAAGTTATGCAGGAATGCACATCCACCAATTTCGCCTCCTATTTGAGAGGTGTCAACACAATTTTAACCTCTAGAGCACGAAAAATTCTTCCCATTACACCAACGTTTGTACAAAATTCAAAACCAAGATGGCGAGTCTCGTCTGCGCAGACGCAGGCTTTCCGTTTTCTATGACATAAATATTATTAAATACAGTATGGCCATCTATTTACATATAAATACTGAATTTCTGGAAAATATATACAGTATTTTCCACACTGGTAATATGAGTTAGGATATAACACTAAAACACTTTTTTTTAAGTAAGGCATGACAAGTCTGGCAGTGGGGTGGCTGTTGATTAAATTTAAACCACTAAAATCACATTTTACACCTATGAAAATGAAGAGAAACGATATATTAACAAAATTTGCCTCGTGTTCCTGTTCATTATTATTACTGTCACCATAGGGAAGCAATAAACCCGTAAGCGTCATGCATCTCATGAAGAATGGGTGGTATTAAATATTATATTTCTAGCGAAGCGCTAAAGTCGTATAATTTTTAAAGCACCAAAAGAAGAGGAGGAAATAAGAACCGCTGATGTCTCAAAGAACCAAGAAAATGAGAGGTAATTACTTAGTAATTACTTACTAAGTTGTCAGGTTGTTTCTTCCTCTGACGTGTCTCAGGATCTCAACGTTGGTCTATCATCAGTGTGAAGGTTCATCCATCTATTTACATACGCAATTGTTCCTTTGTCTGTTTTATTCAGTGAGTTCTTTTATTATATTTGTGAAGCCTTGTGGAAGCCTCTTGTGTTCAAACATTTAACATGTTTCCTACTTAGAAGGTTTCTGATGTTTAGTCCAGTTATTAGGCTCTTGTCTCTTAGCACTAACTGTTATATGGTACTTAAAGTGTTTACATAAAATAACTTGATAATGCCTATTTAGATCAGCTTAAAATATGTCTCGAAAAATTTATTCACCTTATCAAATAATTTTAAACTGTGTAGGTTTAACATGGTTATAATATTTTTTTAAGTAAATTACTTATGAATACAGCGTTATATCAACTATAAACTTGCGTTTATCGAGGTATTTACTTAGTCGAAAATTTACAGTTAAACAGAACTTGCAATCTTCAGTCTCTGAATTTTACTAATATTCGGAGAATATTACATCAATAACCTTCACGAACACTTTAAAAAACTGTTATCAAACTGAAAAATTAAAGTCTTTAAGCTGCTTTAAATAACTCCAGGTAATTTTAAACTAATTCCACTTTCTCTAATCATTAACTTTATCAATCCAATACAAAACAAAAAAAAAATAAAGATGAGAATAGGTAGATAGAGTGATTGTAGACATAGAGGTTGATTGCCTCAACCTCCTCCTTCACATCTTCCATCGTTTTTTGTCTGTACTGGAATAATAAAGTCGCTGGCTGGCCAAGCTTTTTTGTCAGTAAATAATATCTAAGTTTTTTATATGTCATATTGAAATTTGTTCTATAGTAAATAATTTTTATCTGAAACACTTTTTTTTTAATTTGAACTTAGTTCAATCATTATCTCTTTAACAATAGTTTGTTGTAACATGTCTTCTAGAATATCTTACTAGCAATAATTTTTATAATTTCTAAATTATAATGACTATATTTAAAATTTATTAGAATGCCTATTGAACAATGTATATTAATAACACAAGAAGGTTAAATATTAATTAACTAAATATCTCTGAGATAACAATTTTAATACTCATTATTAATGACAGGCATAACGTGACCATTACAAATTAAAAAATAAAAAAAAAACATTAAATTTCTGATTGTTTCCATATTTAATAATCTGATGAAAATATTATCACAAATCTTTTATTAAAACAAAAGTTTGAGTAAATTTTAGTCAATTTAAACATGAAAATGTTTATTTAAATAAATTTTTAACACTGATAAAACGGACTTTACGTAATAACCGGATATTGAAAATATAAAATTACAGTTGAGAACTTGAGCAGTTTCTCCAAATTAATAAACTGACATTTCCATCATATAGAACATATTTTTTTACTTGTTTGAAAAACATTGAAAACTTAGATAAAAAACAAACTTTATTTTAATATTTGACAGTAAAAATGAAATATTAAATACGCAGTTACAATAACACATAAAATTAACTAGCTAAATTTCGGTAGTTCAGCGATACCAGGAAGATAAGTTAGTTTACCAGGAAGATAAGTTAGTTTACCAGGAAGATAAGTTAGTTTACCAGGAAGATAAGTTAGTTTACCAGGAAGATAAGTTAGTTTACCAGGAAGATAAGTTAGTTTACCAGGAAGATAAGTTAGTTTACCAGGAAGATAAGTTAGTTTACCAGGAAGGTAAGTTAGTTTACCAGGAAGATAAGTTAGTTTACCAGGAAGATAAGTTAGTTTACCAGGAAGATAAGTTAGTTTACCAGGAAGATAAGTTAGTTTACCAGGAAGATAAGTTAGTTTACCAGGAAGGTAAGTTAGTTTACCAGGAAGATAAGTTAGTTTACCAGGAAGATAAGTTAGTTTACCAGGAAGATAAGTTAGTTTACCAGGAAGATAAGTTAGTTTACCAGGAAGATAAGTTAGTTTACCAGGAAGATAAGTTAGTTTACCAGGAAGGTAAGTTAGTTTACCAGGAAGATAAGTTAGTTTACCAGGAAGATAAGTTAGTTTACCAGGAAGGTAAGTTAGTTTACCAGGAAGGTAAGTTAGTTTACCAGGAAGATAAGTTAGTTTACCAGGAAGATAAGTTAGTTTACCAGGAAGATAAGTTAGTTTACCAGGAAGATAAGTTAGTTTACCAGGAAGATAAGTTAGTTTACCAGGAAGATAAGTTAGTTTACCAGGAAGATAAGTTAGTTTACCAGGAAGGTAAGTTAGTTTACCAGGAAGATAAGTTAGTTTACCAGGAAGATAAGTTAGTTTACCAGGAAGATAAGTTAGTTTACCAGGAAGATAAGTTAGTTTACCAGGAAGATAAGTTAGTTTACCAGGAAGATAAGTTAGTTTACCAGGAAGGTAAGTTAGTTTACCAGGAAGATAAGTTAGTTTACCAGGAAGATAAGTTAGTTTACCAGGAAGATAAGTTAGTTTACCAGGACGATAAGTTAGTTTACCAGGAAATAAGTTAGTTTACCAGGAAGATAAGTTAGTTTACCAGGAAGATAAGTTAGTTTACCAGTAAGATAAGTTAGTTTACCAGGAAGATAAGTTAGTTTACCAGGAAGATAAGTTAGTTTACCAGGAAGATAAGTTAGTTTACCAGGAAGATAAGTTAGTTTACCAGGAAGATAAGTTAGTTTACCAGGAAGATAAGTTAGTTTACCAGGAAGAAAAGCTAGTTTACCAGGAAGGTAAGTTAGTTTACCAGGAAGGTAAGTTAGTTTACCAGGAAGATAAGTTAGTTTACCAGGAAGATAAGCTAGTTTACCAGGAAGGTAAGTTAGTTTACCAGGAAGATAAGCTAGTTTACCAGGAAGATAAGTTAGTTTACCAGGAAGGTAAGTTAGTTTACCAGGAAGATAAGTTAGTTTACCAGGAAGATAAGTTAGTTTACCAGGAAGATAAGTTAGTTTACCAGGAAGGTAAGTTAGTTTACCAGGAAGGTAAGTTAGTTTACCAGGAAGATAAGTTAGTTTACCAGGAAGATAAGTTAGTTTACCAGGAAGATAAGTTAGTTTACCAGGAAGGTAAGTTAGTTTACCAGGAAGGTAAGTTAGTTTACCAGGAAGATAAGTTAGTTTACCAGGAAGATAAGTTAGTTTACCAGGAAGGTAAGTTAGTTTACCAGGAAGGTAAGTTAGTTTACCAGGAAGGTAAGTTAGTTTACCAGGAAGATAAGTTAGTGTACCAGGAAGGTAAGTTAGTTTACCAGGAAGGTAAGTTAGTTTACCAGGAAGGTAAGTTAGTTTACCAGGAAGGTAAGTTAGTTTACCAGGAAGATAAGTTAGTTTTCCAGGAAGGTAAGTTAGTTTACCAGGAAGGTAAGTTAGTTTACCAGGAAGATAAGTTAGTTTACCAGGAAGATAAGTTAGTTTACCAGGAAGATAAGTTAGTTTACCAGGAAGATAAGTTAGTTTACCGGGAAGATAAGTTAGTTTACCAGGAAGATAAGTTAGTTTACCAGGAAGATAAGCTAGTTTACCAGGAAGGTAAGTTAGTTTACCAGGAAGGTAAGTTAGTTTACCAGGAAGGTAAGTTAGTTTACCAGGAAGATAAGTTAGTTTACCAGGAAGATAAGTTAGTTTACCAGGAAGGTAAGTTAGTTTACCAGGAAGGTAAGTTAGTTTACCAGGAAGATAAGTTAGTTTACCAGGAAGGTAAGTTAGTTTACCAGGAAGATAAGTTAGTTTACCAGGAAGGTAAGTTAGTTTACCAGGAAGATAAGTTAGTTTACCAGGAAGATAAGTTAGTTTACCAGGAAGATAAGTTAGTTTACCAGGAAGATAAGTTAGTTTACCAGGAAGATAAGTTAGTTTACCAGGAAGATAAGTTAGTTTACCAGGAAGATAAGTTAGTTTACCAGGAAGATAAGTTAGTTTACCAGGAAGATAAGTTAGTTTACCAGGAAGATAAGTTAGTTTACCAGGAAGATAAGTTAGTTTACCAGGAAGATAAGTTAGTTTACCAGGAAGATAAGTTAGTTTACCAGGAAGATAAGTTACTATACCAGGACGATAAGTTAGTTTACCAGGAAGATAAGTTAGTTTACCAGGAAGATAAGTTAGTTTACCAGGAAGATAAGTTAGTTTACCAGGAAGGTAAGTTAGTTTACCAGGAAGATAAGTTAGTTTACCAGGAAGATAAGTTAGTTTACCAGGAAGATAAGTTAGTTTACCAGGAAGATAAGTTAGTTTACCAGGAAGATAAGTTAGTTTACCAGGAAGATAAGTTAGTTTACCAGGAAGATAAGTTAGTTTACCAGGAAGATAAGTTAGTTTACCAGGAAGATAAGTTAGTTTACCAGGAAGATAAGTTAGTTTACCAGGAAGATAAGTTACTATACCAGGACGATAAGTTAGTTTACCAGGAAGATAAGTTAGTTTACCAGGAAGATAAGTTAGTTTACCAGGAAGATAAGTTAGTTTACCAGGAAGGTAAGTTAGTTTACCAGGAAGATAAGTTAGTTTACCAGGAAGATAAGTTAGTTTACCAGGAAGGTAAGTTAGTTTACCAGGAAGGTAAGTTAGTTTACCAGGAAGATAAGTTAGTTTACCAGGAAGATAAGTTAGTTTACCAGGAAGATAAGTTAGTTTACCAGGAAGGTAAGTTAGTTTACCAGGAATATAAGTTAGTTTACCAGGAAGGTAAGTTAGTTTACCAGGAAGATAAGTTAGTTTACCAGGAAGATAAGTTAGTTTACCAGGAAGATAAGTTAGTTTACCAGGAAGATAAGTTAGTTTACGAGGAAGATAAGTTAGTTTACCAGGACGATAAGTTAGTTTACCAGGAAGACAAGTTAGTTTACCAGGAAAATAAGTTAGTTTACCAGGAAGGTAAGTTAGTTTACCAGGAAGATAACCTAGTTTACCAGGAAGATAAGTTAGTTTACCAGGAAGGTAAGTTAGTTTACCAGGAAGATAAATTAGTTTACCAGGAAGATAAGTTAGTTTACCAGGAAGATAAGTTACTATACCAGGACGATAAGTTAGTTTACCAGGAAGATAAGTTAGTTTACCAGGAAGATAAGTTAGTTTAATAGGAAGATAAGTTAGTTTACCAGGAAGGTAAGTTAGTTTACCAGGAAGATAAGTTAGTTTACCAGGAAGATAAGTTAGTTTACCAGGAAGATAAGTTAGTTTACCAGGAAGATAAGTTAGTTTACCAGGAAGATAAGTTAGTTTACCAGGAAGATAAGTTAGTTTACCAGGAAGATAAGTTAGTTTACCAGGAAGATAAGTTAGTTTACCAGGAAGATAAGTTAGTTTACCAGGAAGATAAGTTAGTTTACCAGGAAGATAAGTTACTATACCAGGACGATAAGTTAGTTTACCAGGAAGATAAGTTAGTTTACCAGGAAGATAAGTTAGTTTACCAGGAAGATAAGTTAGTTTACCAGGAAGGTAAGTTAGTTTACCAGGAAGATAAGTTAGTTTACCAGGAAGATAAGTTAGTTTACCAGGAAGGTAAGTTAGTTTACCAGGAAGGTAAGTTAGTTTACCAGGAAGATAAGTTAGTTTACCAGGAAGATAAGTTAGTTTACCAGGAAGATAAGTTAGTTTACCAGGAAGGTAAGTTAGTTTACCAGGAATATAAGTTAGTTTACCAGGAAGGTAAGTTAGTTTACCAGGAAGATAAGTTAGTTTACCAGGAAGATAAGTTAGTTTACGAGGAAGATAAGTTAGTTTACCAGGAAGATAAGTTAGTTTACGAGGAAGATAAGTTAGTTTACCAGGAAGATAAGTTAGTTTACCAGGAAGACAAGTTAGTTTACCAGGAAAATAAGTTAGTTTACCAGGAAGGTAAGTTAGTTTACCAGGAAGATAACCTAGTTTACCAGGAAGATAAGTTAGTTTACCAGGAAGATAATTTAGTTTACCAGGAAGATAAGTTAGTTTACCAAGAAGATAAGTTAGTTTACCAGGAAGATAAGTTAGTTTACAAGGAAGACAAGTTAGATTACCAGGAAGATAAGCTAGTTTACCAGGAAGATAAGTTAGTTTACCAGGAAGATAAGTTAGTTTACCAATAAGATAAGTTAGTTTACCAGGTAGATAAGTTAGTTTACCAGGAAGGTAAGTTAGTTTACCAGGAAGATAAGTTAGTTTACCAGGAAGATAAGTTAGTTTACCAGGAAGATAAGTTAGTTTACCAGGAAGATAAGTTAGTTTACCAGGAAGATAAGTTAGTTTACCAGGAAGGTAAGTTAGTTTACCAGGAAGGCAAGTTAGTTTACCAGGAAGATAAGTTAGTTTACCAGGAAGGTAAGTTAGTTTACCAGGAAGGTAAGTTAGTTTACCAGGAAGATAAGTTAGTTTACAAGGAAGATATGTTAGTTTACCAGTAAGGTAAGTTAGTTTACCAGGAAGGTAAGTTAGTTTACCAGGAAGATAAGTTAGTTTACCAGGAAGATAAGTTAGTTTACCAGGAAGATAAGTTAGTTTACCAGGAAGATAAGTTAGTTTACCAGGAAGATAAGTTAGTTTACCATGAAGATAAGTTAGTTTACCAGAAAGGTAAGTTAGTTTACCAGGAAGGTAAGTTAGTTTACCAGGAAGATAAGTTAGTTTACCAGGAAGGTAAGTTAGTTTACCAGGAAGGTAAGTTAGTTTACCAGGAAGATAAGTTAGTTTACAAGGAAGATAAGTTAGTTTACCAGGAAGGTAAGTTAGTTTACCACGAATGTAAGTTAGTTTACCAAGAAGATAAGTTAGTTTACCAGGAAGGTAAGTTAGTTTACCAGGAAGATAAGCTAGTTTACCAGGAAGATAAGTTAGTTTACCAGGAAGGTAAGTTAGTTTACCAGGAAGGTAAGTTAGTTTACAAGGAAGATAAGTTAGTTCACCAGGAAGGTAAGTTAGTTTACCAGGAAGGTAAGTTAGTTTACAAGGAAGATAAGTAAGTTTACCAGGAAGATAAGTTAGTTTACCAGGAAGGTAAGTTAGTTTACCAGGAAGGTAAGTTAGTTTACCAGGCAGGTAAGTTAGTTTACCAGGAAGATAAGTTAGTTTTCCAGGAAGGTAAGTTAGTTTACCAGGAAGGTAAGTTAGTTTACCAGGAAGATAAGTTAGTTTACCAGGAAGATAAGTTAGTTTACCAGGAAGGTAAGTTAGTTTACCAGGAAGGTAAGATAGTTTACCAGGAAGATAAGTTAGTTTACCAGGAAGATAAGTTAGTTTACCAGGAAGATAAGTTACTTTACCAGGAAGATACGTTAGTTTACCAGGAAGATAAGTTAGTTTACCAGGAAGGAAAGCTAGTTTACCAGGAAGATAAGTTAGTTTACCAGGAAGGTAAGTTAGTTTACCAGGAAGGTAAGTTAGTTTACCAGGAAGATAAGTTAGTTTACCAGGAAGGTAAGTTAGTTTACCAGGAAGGTAAGTTAGTTTACCAGGAAGGTAAGTTAGTTTACCAGGAAGATAAGTTAGTTTACCAGGAAGGTAAGTTAGTTTACCAGGAAGATAAGTTAGTTTACCAGGAAGATAAGTTAGTTTACCAGGAAGGTAAGTTAGTTTACCAGGAAGGTAAGTTAGTTTACCAGGAAGATAAGTTAGTTTACCAGGAAGGTAAATTAGTTTACCAGGAAGGTAAGTTAGTTTTCCAGGAAGATAAGTTAGTTTACCAGGAAGATAAGCTAGTTTACCAGGAAGGTAAGTTAGTTTACCAGGAAGGTAAGTTAGTTTACCAGGAAGGTAAGTTAGTTTACCAGGAAGGTAAGTTAGTTTTCCAGGAAGGTAAGTTAGTTTACCAGGAAGGTAAGTTAGTTTACCAGAAGATAAGTTAGTTTACCAGGAAGATAAGTTAGTTTACCAGGAAGGTAAGTTAGTTTACCAGGAAGGTAAGTTAGTTTACCAGGAAGATAAGTTAGTTTACCAGGAAGATAAGTTAGTTTACCAGGAAGATACGTTAGTTTACCAGGAAAGTAAGTTAGTTTACCAGGAAGGTAAGTTAGTTTACCAGGAAGATAAGTTAGTTTACCAGGAAGGTAAGTTAGTTTACCAGGAAGGTAAGTTAGTTTACCAGGAAGATAAGTTAGTTTACCAGGAAGATAAGTTAGTTTACCAGGAAGATAAGTTAGTTTACCAGGAAGATAAGTTGGTTTACCAAGAAGATAAGTTAGTTTACCAGGAAAGTAAGTTAGTTTACCAGGAAGGTAAGTTAGTTTACCAGGAAGATAAGTTAGTTTACCAGGAAGGTAAGTTAGTTTACCAGGAAGATAAGTTAGTTTACCAGGAAGGTAAGTTAGTTTACCAGGAAGGTAAGTTAGTTTACCAGGAAGATAAGTTAGTTTACCAGGAAGATAAGTTAGTTTACCAGGAAGATACGTTAGTTTACCAGGAAAGTAAGTTAGTTTACCAGGAAGGTAAGTTAGTTTACCAGGAAGATAAGTTAGTTTACCAGGAAGGTAAGTTAGTTTACCAGGAAGGTAAGTTAGTTTACCAGGAAGATAAGTTAGTTTACCAGGAAGATAAGTTAGTTTACCAGGAAGATAAGTTAGTTTACCAGGAAGATAAGTTGGTTTACCAAGAAGATAAGTTAGTTTACCAGGAAAGTAAGTTAGTTTACCAGGAAGGTAAGTTAGTTTACCAGGAAGATAAGTTAGTTTACCAGGAAGGTAAGTTAGTTTACCAGGAAGATAAGTTAGTTTACCAGGAAGATAAGTTAGTTTACCAGGAAGATAAGTTAGTTTACCAGGATGATAAGTTAGTTTACCAAGAAGATAAGTTAGTTTACCAGGAAGATAAGTTAGTTTACCAGGAAGATAAGTTAGTTTACCTGGAAGATAAGTTAGTTTACCAGGAAGGTAAGTTAGTTTACCAGGAAGGTAAGTTAGTTTACCAGGAAGATAAGTTAGTTTACCAGGAAGATAAGTTAGTTTACCAGGAAGATAAGTTAGTTTACCAGGAAGGTAAGTTAGTTTACCAGGAAGGTAAGTTAGTTTACCAGGAAGATAAGTTAGTTTACCAGGAAGATAAGTTAGTTTACCAGGAAGATAAGTTAGTTTACCAGGAAGATAAGTTAGTTTACCAGGAAGGTAAGTTAGTTTACCAGGAAGGTAAGTTAGTTTACCAGGAAGATAAGTTAGTTTACCAGGAAGATAAGTTAGTTTACCAGGAAGGTAAGTTAGTTTACCAGGAAGATAAGTTAGTTTACCAGGAAGATGAGTTAGTTTACCAGGAAGATAAGTTAGTTTACCAGGATGATAAGTTAGTTTACCAAGAAGATAAGTTAGTTTACCAGGAAGATAAGTTAGTTTACCAGGAAGATAAGTTAGTTTACCTGGAAGATAAGTTAGTTTACCAGGAAGGTAAGTTAGTTTACCACGAAGGTAAGTTAGTTTACCAGGAAGATAAGTTAGTTTACCAGGAAGAAAAGTTAGTTTACCAGGAAGGTAAGTTAGTTTACCAGGAAGATAAGTTAGATTACCAGGAAGATAAGTTAGTTTACCATGAAGATAAGTTAGTTTACCAGGAAGATAAGTTAGTTTACCAGGAAGGTAAGTTAGTTTACCAGGAAGATAAGTTAGTTTACCAGGAAGGTAAGTTAGTTTACCAGGAAGATAAGTTAGTTTACCAGGAAGATAAGTTAGTTTACCAGGAAGGTAAGTTAGTTTACCAGGAAGATAAGTTAGTTTACCAGGGAGATATGTTAGTTTACCAGGAAGATAAGTTAGTTTACCATGAAGATAAGTTAGTTTACCAGGAAGATAAGTTAATTTACCAGGAAGATAAGTTAGTTTACCAGGAAGATAAGTTAGTTTACCAGGAAGAAAAGTTAGTTTACCAGGAAGGTAAGTTAGTTTACCAGGAAGATAAGTTAGTTTACAAGGAAGATAAGTTAGTTTACCAGGAAGATAAGTTAGTTTACCAGGAAGATAAGTTAGTTTACCAGGAAGATAAGTTAGTTTACGAGGACGGTAAGTTAGTTTACCAGGAAGATAAGTTAGTTTACCAGGAAGATAAGTTAGTTTACCAGGAAGGTAAGTTTGTTTACCAGGAAGATAAGTTAGTTTACCAGGAAGATGAGTTAGTTTACCAGGAAGATAAGTTAGTTTACCAGGAAGATAAGTTAGTTTACCAGGAAGATAAGTTAGTTTACCAGGAAGATAAGTTAGTTTACCAGGAAGATAAGTTAGTTTACCTGGAAGATTAGTTAGTTTACCAGGAAGGTAAGTTAGTTTACCAGGAAGATAAGTTAGTTTACCAGGAAGATAAGTTAGTTTACCAGGAAGAAAAGTTAGTTTACCAGGAAGGTAAGTTAGTTTACCAGGAAGATAAGTTGGTTTACCAGGAAGATAAGTTAGTTTACCAGGAAGATAAGTTAGTTTACCAGGAAGATAAGTTAGTTTACCAGGAAGGTAAGTTAGGTATGTATAATCTAAGTCTCTTGTACTTCATTACTTGAGACTGGAATAAAGCAGAGTGCAGCTTAAGTTGATAATAAAGTTAAACATTACTTGTGACTGGAATAAAGCAGAGTGCAGCATAAGTTGATAATAAAGTTAAACATTACTTGTGACTAGAATAAAGCAGAGTGCAGCTTAAATTGATAATAAAGTTAAACATTACTTGTGACTGGAATAAAGCAGAGTGCAGCATAAGTTGATAATAAAGTTAAACATTACTTGTGACTGGAATAAAGCAGAGTGCAGCTTAAGTTGATAATAAAGTTAAACATTACTTGTGACTATAATAAAGCAGAGTGCAGCTTAACTTGATAATGAAGTTAAGCATTACTTGTGACTATAATAAAGCAGAGTGCAGCTTAACTTGATAATAAAGTTAAACATTAATGTTGGAGATATGAAGGAATTAGAGCAGCATTCATTAGTTATCATGTTGAAGATAATATCCTAATTACCTCAT
Organism: Cherax quadricarinatus; assembly: GCF_038502225.1. Lineage (NCBI taxonomy): Eukaryota > Metazoa > Arthropoda > Malacostraca > Decapoda > Parastacidae > Cherax > Cherax quadricarinatus. The sequence continues at coordinate 155,997 of NW_027195224.1, read as the reverse complement.
GAAAATTGTAAATAAGGACTAATACATTTCAAACCTAATTAACCATTTCAAAGAGATCAAAATCTAATAAAGCACAATAATATAAAGTCTGGATCCACTCTAAAGTTGCTTTATCTAGTAATGATCATGTAAAGCTTGAAGCCAATCACTTGAACCATTATTTATTTTTTATAAATTTCTTCAACTTCTGACTCATGAAATTAATATTTCATGATCGTCCAGTTGTTTTCTGCAGTAGTGGACTTGGGCCACTGATGCAGAAGACAACCAGACACTAAGAACGTGGATATTGTAACCTGTAGCACTACAGGTTACAATCACCACCAGCATCACTGCTGCCAGCCACCACATTCAGTCTACTCACTCCCACAGTCTATCCCACTTCCCATCTCTCCACCTCTTTCAATTCCTTCCTCAGATAAATCTGCAGTTACTGAGGGTGCAGTGCAAAAAAGTGAACTAGTATATACATAATACAAATTCAATCCAAACTTTCTCCAAGACTGACCAGATTTTAAGAAAGTTCTATATAATCCTAGTGTATAAAACATACAAATGTTAAAGGACTGTGAGCACACAGATGATATTAACACTGATTTAACCTAGAATAACTAAGTTAAACCAATGTGAATTATTATTTCAGAAAATCCTATTTGATTAATAAAATTGGGATTTGATAACTTACACAATATAACATCAAGAGATTGTTCTCTCTTGAGGGAAATACATCAGCACTAAATGTATTAAGTTAACAGGAAGATGCATTTTCCAGTTAGTGCCCCGAACACAACAAAATTTGTGCTACGCAGCCTCAGCCCATGAAACGTTATATCTATTGCATATAATGAATTACCTATCGAAGATTGATGCCATTTAGAATTGTTGTGTTTTAATCAGAAGAAAACATAAACCTAAGGGATCAAATAGCTCATACAAGTACATGATGGACGATCCCATTCATTTGGAAGAGGACGACGTGGCGACGAGAAGACGGCGTATTCACACTGACACCATTACTTGTATTTTGGGTTATCCTAATATTAGACTGACCAGTGCTGAGAAGACACTTGCTTGCTGTCACTTCGAGATCATCCTGTCATGAGGGCAAGACGGTGGCTAGCTTGCTAGTTCCCCTCCCCCCATCACACCTCCACAATCCCACCACTTCATCCTACCCCATCCTAAACCTCCCCCAAATACCCCAACCACTAAACTGGCCTAACCACGCACACACTCTTTACATTGCTGTCTTTCTACCTTTTCTACCTCCCTTTACGGCAACTTCGCCTCTGTCGATTTAAAACAAGGCAAGGTAACCATCCAGTAGCCTGTGCGGTATATTAAACTCTGGTCGATCATTGCCATGGGCCCTGTACCCCTCACTCACTCAAGGGTAGGCTATGTCAGGGGCTGATCTTTATAAGTCAGCTGAAGTAGGAATGCAGGACACAAAGGAAAGTTCTTTTTTCCAGCATATTATCTGAGTCAGCCTTACCTTAGCTGGGCAACAAGATAAGAGTCAGACTTCGGGTCAATGATGGACAGAAGTCCAAGCGTGACATTTTAGACCTTTTGTATTAATGCCACTGTTGCACCTATGGATATATTCCAAATCCACTCTGGTGCAGTACTGCTGCTCTCCTCGGAAGAGCAGCTACTCCAATTACTAAAGAGAGATGTTCTAGACAAACTCCACAAAGTAGGTACCACGCTCATTTCCCCCATCATCAGCAGCTTCATGCTTTATACACCGCCGATGAACTCGTGGAGGAGGTCAATCGAACAAACCTCGAGTTCAAGGTCCTAAACGCTTAAAGATTTGCAAAGAACTCTAACAACCAACTAATCTTCGAGGCACCAGAAGCCAAAATCATCTTTGACAGGTGTTTGAGTTGCTTTGGAACCAAAATCACACCCGACCAAGTATCTATGGAAAGGTTTGTGAACATCATTCACTGCTTCAAGTGCTATGGTTTCCTCCATAACACAAATAAATGCACGAGTAAAAAAAAACCCTGCAGTATCTGCTCGAGAGAACATGTTTACAGGGATTGCCCCAACAGGAGCAAATCCAAGTGTGCCCTTTGCAGTGGGAAACACCAAGCTGTCTTATCAGGAAGTCTACAGTCCAGAAAGCCACTCCTCAGACACCACCCATGTTGTCCCAAGAATCCTTTCCAAATCTACCGAGCTCTGGCAGGTACCTATCGCCACCTCCACCAACAACATTATCTGGATCTTCGCCTTTACCCAACCCACACCAACCTAGCCCCATTATGCACGAAGCCCAAGGACCACTCTCCTATCCAATCTCCCCCGGGGCCATCCAAGAAGGTGTAATGAAAGGGACCCTGATGTACATGATGGCCCAAGACATGGCACGTAGCAATGACCAACTCTGCTCTACTATGAACATTAAAATGTTCTATCCTGAACGAACTGTTAATAGCAAATTGAGATACAGCTATCACCATCCCAGATAAAGTGCACTTATTAATGAGTCCCCCCTAAAGCCAGGGTGAATGTACCCCCCAGCACCCACACCAAATCAACTCTCTCCCCACCACCAGCAGGGAAGGAACAGCCCCTGTACTTGCAACAGTCAAGAATAGACAATCCACCGCTGTAGAGACCGACCCCAAATGACCACTCAAGTTCCACTGCTGCTCAGAGTGAGGTAACTGCTGGGCAACCAGCTCAACTCACCCTTGTACCCTTCCACAAAGAGAATCCAGTGTCTCCCATCACTGATGTTAATGGGTTCCTGGTGTCAGAAGATGAGACTGATTCGTCAGTCAGTGTCACCAACACCACCAGTATTGATGAGAACCAACTATTCTGTTCTCAGAAAACCCCTCAGAACAACAGCCCCCTCCCCTTCCTCCCCTCCCCCTCCCCCCCTCCCCAAGATGAATCACGTAAGGAAAGTATGCATACACCTTACAACTATAACCTCAGACATCAATTCTTTGCATGCAGCATTAATGAAAAACACACAAAATAATGGGGCTCACAATTTTACAACACAACATCCATCAAACCACACCACAGGTGGGGATAGAACCTGCGGTCAGCGCCATAAAACTCCAGACCGACGCGTTAGCCACTGGGTTAGTTGGCTACAATAAGATTCATCCAACTAGGTATATTTATACACCATAGAAAGGTTAACATAGGCAGCACTGAAACCACAAATGCAAGTTTTTACAGACGAATCTCCCATCAGTGTAGCCGTGACGAACTCTAGCTCAAGCCCCCTCAAAGCCGTCATCATGACTTAGGAAATCGTAATCACACGATTGCAAACAAACTATGCCACGGGCGGGGATAGATCGCGGGTTCTATCCTGGCCGTGGTATGGTTTGTTTGCATTTGTGTCATTACGATTTCGTGAGTCAACACCCAACACTTCTTAAACAACCTTTACCTCGTAGAAACTGAACTATGCAACCACAATCCGGACATTATTCTTCTGAATGAGACAGCTGCCACACCTGACTAACATACAAAACTGTGGGGTTATTTAACACTTGACAAATCCACAAGGCCTTACCGTGGGGTGGCCGTCTTTTTGATGCAAGGATATACATTCTGTAACATCAATGTTGGTGAGGACAGCATCATAGCGATAGAACTGACGACCTCATATAGACTGCTAATGGTGGGAACGAGATATTTTCCCCCAAACAGCCGTACATGGAGTCCATATCCCTTCACCGGATACTCAGTAGAAATGCCCCTACAGTTCTAGCGGCGCCACTCAACCGCTAGGTGACCAAAAGGGAAAACAGCTATTCAGTATAATGGCAGCAAGAAACCCATCATTCTAAGGCCCTTTCTTTAAGTCATATGTGCATCCCCCCGGGAACACCTGACGTAGTCCTTACCAACAGTGACTGTGACCTATACCACAGCAGAGTCTCACCAGCTAGGAATGTCGGATCAGACTACTTTCCTGTCATAATAATGCTTCAGGCTTCGCCGGATACCCACCCCGCCGAAACTTAACCTAAAAACTCTAGGCTTTGACCCCTTGACGGACTACCTCGGCAATGACCACACTCATATGCAACATCTGGGTTTCGCCATCCAGAGTCTATATTTATACAAATTCAAGGACAAATTCATAGACAGTAGAACTGTATACAAAAGATGAGGTAATCAGTCCCTCAGCCTTGGAACTGGTGTGAAGATCACTGTAGTCGTGAAGAATCTGGAGCACAGGCAAGAAGGCTAGCGCTTATATACTGGCATCAGATGGTAAGGGACGGGTACCAGACTAAGACATTGTCACTGAATTCCCCAGTGCCAGTATTATATACCATTCATGTACAACCTGACAGACACTAGAACATCGTGGAATCTTGGTTCAGAGCACATCTCCACAACCTTCTTCACTACTACTAACCGGTCCCTTGGGCATGACCTACTTCCACAGAGAAATCCTGCATGCCAGTCTTCATCTCCTACCCATCCCTTACCACCTGACGCAAGTATATAATTGCCAGTCTTCTTGTCTGTGCTCCAGATTCTTCACAACCACAGTGATCTTCACACCAGTTCCATGGCTGAGGACTGATTACCTCATCTTTTGCATATACTTCTACTGACTTTCAGTTATGTCCTTGAATTTCATAGAGCCACTAGATGGCGAAACGACTACACTAAAGATACTCAAATGTGGCATAAGTGTCTAATTTTCATCATGTCAATATTATATACCATTCATGTTCAATGACCACACTGTTTGGCTTGAGAACCAGCCGTCAACTGCAATAGACGAGGCAATCAGCTCCCTCCACGAAAGAATCTCTGAGGCCACCCAGACATGCTGCCAACTAACAACATCAAAGATCTACCAGCAGTACAAACCAACCAAAGAGATTGAGGACAGCAAGAATAATATTATACCAAGCAGAGTGTAGAAGACACCACTAAACAGGACAGTACAGTCATGGACAACACACTAGAAATTAAGTGTCCATAAATCCTCATAGGTTCAGTGTCCACGGATGATGAGAATAATTATGGGCAACAGTTCCCTGAGACATCATCTTGTTGTCAACTCAGACATTACAACCTAAGACACAAGATGATCAATATGAATGGTTTGGTTCCCTCTACCATGTTAACTCAGACATTACAACCTAAGACACAAGATGATCAATATGAATGGTTTGGTTCCCTCTACCATCTCAGCATGAAAGATTTATTTCCCTACTAACACAGCCGCGGAACTCACGAGCAACTCACGAATATTTCCACACAAGACCAGTTAAAACAAAGTGGAAATAATATTTAGAAATTACGTCTGTGTTTCGTTTACCGTTTTTAATGAAGATAAAGATTCATCTCAACACAAAACACTTTGTATACCAAATTATATAACGAATAAGTAAACAACCAGTGCTGGAGGCCTCTTAGTGTTATTATTATTATTATTATTATTGTTATTGTTATTATTATTATTATTATTATTGTTATTGTTATTATTATTATTATTATTATTATTATTATTATTATTATTGTTATTATTATTGTTATTATTATTATTATTGTTATTGTTATTGTTATTGTTATTATTGTTATTATTATTTTTCTCCATCATCATCTTCCCCTTCTTCTTCTTCTCCTTCTTTTTATTATTATTATTATTATTATTATTATTATTATTATTATTATTGTTGTTATTATTATTATTATTATTATTATTATTGTTATTATTATTGTTATTATTATTATTATTATTATTATTATTATTATTATTATTTTTATTATTTTCTTCATCTTTTTCTTCCCTTACTTCTTTTCCTCCTCCTCTTCCTCCTCCTCCTTCGTCTTCTTCTTCTTCTTCTTCTTATGATTATTATTATTATTATTATTATTATTATCATCATTTTATTATTATTTTATTATTATTTTATTCATCTTCATAATCATCTTCATCATCTTCTTCTTCTTCTTCTTCTTCTTCTTCTTCTTCTTCTTCTTCTTCTTCTTCTTCTTCTTCACCTTCTTATTATTACTATTATTATTTTGGATTTTTTTTTATTTTCCTAAATTCAGGATGTGTAAATATGAATAATATAATAATTGTGTATTAAAATGCGATGCTGATTTGACCATTCAAGAAATTTTGTGTGAAGGAGAGTGTGCAGCGGCCGCGGAGTGACACAGGGGGAGAGAGGACGCCAAAGTGAACTAACGTGTGGACACTGGTAATGGTGAAATTGTCTAGTAATCTGGCATCATCGAGGCCATAACTGAATGTATCAGCCTCAAACTATAATTAATAAGTACTGGAATGTCCCCTGTTAAAGAATAGGGACAGTGAATTTGTGGGGCCTCCAGAATTAGGTGATGATAGTGGAAATACTGAGACATCACCATGCAACACATCCAGTATGTACACCATTAACCATGCCATTTAGTTTTTTCACTTGCCAGTAGGAATTTCTTTGTTAGATAGGCGTTGTGGTGTGATCCAACTACAATAATATAATAATGGTAATATAAATCTCTCAGTTATTAAACTTTTGGTACATATGTGCCTGGTGTCAATTAGAAAATTCTTACCCTGTCCATGTGTATTAGTGTTCTCATTAATCCTTTCTGGAGACCAGTTCCTTTAATTTTCATACAGTCCACACTATTTTATAATGTACCATTATTGGTATTAGTGTTCTCATTAATCCTTTCTGGAGACCAGTTCCTTTAATTTTCATACAGTCCACACTATTTTATAATGTACCATTATTGGTATTAGTGTTTAATACTGAAATTGTTAATTTAATGTCAGGTCAAGCTTCTATGTGAGTGGCAGAGGAGTGGGCATCGAAGGAGTGACAGTCCTATGACCTACTGCGACTAAGTCCCACCTACCTAAACCAAATTACTTGCATGTAATCATTCTGGTAATACACTGTAAACCTCATGCATGTAATTTCTCACAATTATTATTATTATTACTGTTACCACTATTATTATTACAATAATGGGTGAACGCTAAATCTGTAGGGTCAAACAGAACCTGGGGGTATAGGAGGCGTTCAGGTTCGATCAAAGGAAAGAGAGGACAGGTCGAAATCCTTGGATCAAGCAACCTCCCTTTAAGAGAGGCAAACCTCATTAATAATGAAATGTTGTCACAAGGCGTTGACCTTGTTTGTAGAGAGCAAGATGGACGCTCACCACCGACACTGTGTCAACACAAGTGTGTGCTCGCCCAACTCCCTCCCGCGAGCTCCAAGAATTATTGATTTAGTATGAACAAAAGAAAGGAGGAACACTGCAGCAGGCCCGTTGGCCCATACTAGGCAGAGCCTTTACAATCCAACCCACTAACAGAATATTTGCCCAACCCAACTCATGTGCAAGTCCCACTCAAATCCAATCCTTCTCACACATGTATTTATCCAACCTAAACTTGAAACTACCCAAGTTTTTAGCTTCAGTCACCCACTAGGCAGACTGTTCCACTCATCAACTACCCTATTTCAAAACCAGTAGTTTCCTATATCCTTTCTATGTCTAAATTTATCTAATTTGAATTCATTATTCAAGGTTCTCTCTTGGAGGGACATCCTCAAGACATGATTTATATCCCGTTTGTTTATACTCATCTTCCACTTATACACTTCCATCATGTCTCCCCTCATTCTTCGTCTTACAAGTGAATGTAATTTAAAGAACTTCAATCTTTCTTCACAAGGAAGATTTCTAATGCTATGAATTAATTATGTCATTCTTCACTGAATGTTTTCTAACGAATTTATATCCATTCTGTAATACTGAGACCAGAACTATGCTGCATAATCTAAGTGAGGCCTTACTAATTTGATTTGGTTTGATTTGATTTTTTATTTGACAAATTGCATGGTTGTACAGAGGAGTATAATAGATAGGTGTACATGCCAAAAACCCCTCTGGATGGTGTAGTATAACCACTGGACTTCTGTTGCTTACACTTGCTGATGCAAATCTGTTTGTCTTATTATGTATGCTTAGGCATTGCTGTTTTGGTTTATGGTTGCTGTTTACCATAACCCCCAAGTCCTTTTCACATTCTGTACAGCTAAGTTCAACATTAATAAGCTGGTAGGTGCTAGGGTTATGAACATCCCCGAGCTTTAAAACTTTTCATTTAGTTACATTGAACTGTATCTGCCACTTTTCTAACTTCCTCCTGAAGTTCCTTGACATCTACGTCTGAATTTATTATGGAAATATAAACACAAATGCAGTATAATGTGATCCTTTATTGACAACGTTTCACCCACACAGTGCGCTTTCTCAAGTCACACACGGATCTACCTGGGGTTGGAAGGTACGAGAGTATTTATAGGCATGTTGAGGTCAGGTGGAGAATGCTGCAGCTGATGATCTACCGGGTGGGGTTATAGAGTCTTGGGTAGCTTGGCAGGGGTATTGGACAAGTTTTGAGTAGACCTTCTGCAGTGTTCTATGTTCTTATGTGGGATAGCGATGAAGAAGTTTTTTGGCGAGTGGTTCAGCTATGTTATAGAAGCCATTGTTCTGGTTGAAATTGTTGGTTGTAGAGATGAGCGATGATTCCAGGATTCTTCTGTATTGAGTGTTGTCTTCTGTGGCTATAAGTCTTGAGTTTCTGTAGTTAACTAAATGGTTGTGTGAATTGCGATGTTGTACACAGGCATTCCTTGTATCGTCAGTCCTGCTTGCATATTGGTGTTCTGAAATACGTGTTTGGAGGTCTCTTGATGTTTCGCCCACATATAATTTGTTGCAGTCATTACAAGGGATTATGTATACCCCTGCAGAGGATGGAGGTTTGTCGTGTCTACTACTGGTGATGTCCTTGATGGTCGTGGTTGTGGAGGTAGATACTTGGAATGATGTTTTGGCAAAGATGTTGGAAACATGTTTGGCAATGGAGTTGGTTGGGAGGACTATGTATCTCTTCTCGGCAGTGTCTTCTCTGGGTGTGTTGAAGATGTTTAATGCCCGCCGTCTGCAGTCTCTGATGAAGTGACGAGGATAGTGGAGTTTAGAAAATACTTGTTCAATTATAGTGCACTCTTCCTCAAGGAACTCATTGCTGCAGATTCTGAGTGCACGTAGGAAGAAGCCTATAATTACACCACGTTTGGTTTTGGTGTCGTGGTGAGAGTAGAAGTGGAGAAGATCGTTTTGGTTGGTGGGTTTTCGATAGACTTTAAAACGAAGTTCGTTGTCAGCTTTGCAGAGCAGAACATCAAGGAAAGGAAGAGTGTTGTCGACTTCTTCTTCAAGTGTGAACTGGATTGAAGGCTCGACCTGGTTGAGCTTGTCTTGGAGAGCTTGAACGTTGAAGCGTTTAGGAGTTATGAGGAGACTGTCGTCAACATAACGAAGCCAGGTGACAGACGAAGGAATAATGGTGGAGAAACGTTCGGCTTCTAGATGTTCCATGTATAGGTTCGCCAGGACTGCACTGAGTGGCGAACCCATGGGTAGTCCAAAAGTCTGCTGAAAGAGGTGATTTTCGAAAGAGAAACACGTAAAGCTTGTTGAACTATGTGTTGGCTTTACGTGTTTCTCTTTCGAAAATCACCTCTTTCAGCAGACTTTTGGACTACCCATGGGTTCGCCACTCAGTGCAGTCCTGGCGAACCTATACATGGAACATCTAGAAGAGAAGAGAATACATAGTCCTCCCAACCAACTCCATTGCCAAACATGTTTCCAACATCTTTGCCAAAACATCATTCCAAGTATCTACCTCCACAACCACGACCATCAAGGACATCACCAGTAGTAGACACGACAAACCTCCATCCTCTGCAGGGGTATACATAATCCCTTGTAATGACTGCAACAAATTATATGTGGGCGAAACATCAAGAGACCTCCAAACACGTATTTCAGAACACCAATATGCAAGCAGGACTGACGATACAAGGAATGCCTGTGTACAACATAGCAATTCACACAACCATTTAGTTAACTACAGAAACTCAAGACTTATAGCCACAGAAGACAACACTCAATACAGAAGAATCCTGGAATCATCGCTCATCTCTACAACCAACAATTTCAACCAGAACAATGGCTTCTATAACATAGCTGAACCACTCGCCAAGAAACTTCTTCATCGCTATCCCACATAAGAACATAGAACACTGCAGAAGGTCTACTCAAAACTTGTCCAATACCCCTGCCAAGCTACCCAAGACTCTATAACCCCACCTGGTAGATCATCAGCTGCAGCATTCTCCACCTGACCTCAACATGCCTATAAATACTCTCGTACCTTCCAACCCCAGGTAGATCCATGTGTGACTTGAGAAAGCCCACTGTGTGGGTGAAACGTTGTCAATAAAGGATCACATTATACTGCATTTGTGTTTATATTTCCATTGTGTCGGTATTTTATACCATTTATTTCCACTGAATTTATTATCCTACGTATCTTTGTGTCATCAGCGATTTGCTCATATCACTAGTAATTCACTCTTCAAAGTCATTGTTATATATTACAAACAACTACGGGTCCTAAAGTGATTCCTGTGGAACGCCACTTGTTACAGATCCCCACTTAAATTTAACCGCATTTAAGTACACTCTATGTTTCCTGTTGGTGAGCCATGACTCGATCCATGACAGCACTTTTCCCCCAGTGCCATGAGATGCCACTTTCTTTAACAGTCTCTCGTATGGTACTCTATAAAAAGCCTTACTAAAACCCAAATAAAAAATATCGAATTCTTTATCGTGATCAACGGCCTCAAAAGCTTTACCGACGACAATTAGTAAATTAATTACGCAATAACGGCCCCTCATGAATCCATGCTGAGCATCATTAATCAGATTATGCTTATCAATATAGTTTCTTATAATATCAGCTATCATTGACTCTAGAAATTAGTCTACAACTGATTGAGGCTTATTGGGCGGTAATTTGATGGTATCGACTTGTCCCCTGCTTTAAAAATATAAATTACATTATTCATCTTCCACATATCAGACACTACACCTGTTTGAAGAGATATATTAATAATTTTAGTCACTGGTTCACAGAGATCCATTCTACACTCCTTAAGAACCATTGAATAAAGCTCATCAGGGGCCGGGGATTTATTTTGTTAGAGTCGGCCTATTTGTTTCATGACCATATCGCTAGTGACTATTATATTACATAATTTATCTTCTTCAAGCCCACTATAAATATTAATTATTGGGATATTGTTAGTGTCTTCCTGTGTGAAAATAATTATTAAAAAGAAAGAACATTTCATTCTCCTTGTCAGTAAGATGCCACGAGTTGTTTTTAATGGGACCTTCTCAAACTTTTTTTCCATAAACTTGGAAAAAAAACCTTTTGGGTTAGTTTTCGAATTCCTAGCAACTTTAATTTCGTACTCCAGTTTAGCTTTCCTTATCCCCTTTTTAATTAACATCCCTCATAATGTTAATATATTGATTCATAAGATGATCCTCACCTCCTCTGATGCACCTGTAAATTCCTCTCTTATGCCTTAAAAAAAAAATATTTCAGCCTATTATTCATCCATTTAGGGTAATTTCTATTCGATCGAATTTCTTCATACGGAATAAATGTTCTTTGGGCAACATGTATAGTGTTTAGAAAGTTGTCATATTGTTAGCTGTCTTTGTTAGCCCAGTCCACAGATGATAGTTGTTCTCTAAGCCCATTGTAATATTCAAAACGAAAATCTGGGACCGTTACTGAATTATACATAAGAATATAAGAAAAAAGGAACACTGCAGCAGGCCTTCTGGCCCATGCGAGGAAGGTCCAATTCTCCTACCGGCTTAAGCCAACGCCCTAACCTACTCAGGTCCGGTCACATTCACTTAAGAAAGGAGCACGGCATCTGACCTAGTAGCACCAGCTAGTCAGGTCCAACTCACATCCACCCACACCCACTCATGCATTTATCTAACCCATTTTTAAAACTACACAACGTCTTAACTTCTATGATGGTATTCGGGAGTTTGTTCCACTCATCCACAATTCTATTACCAAACTAGTGCTTTCCTATATCCTTCCTTAATTCCAACTTTAAGCCATTGCCTCAAGTCATGTCTAGGCTAGATATTTTTAGTACGCTATTTATATCCCCTTTATTTATTCCTGTTTTCCATTTATACACCTCAATCATATTCCCCTTAATTCTACGCCTTTATAGCGAGTGCAGATTCAGGGCCCTCAGTCTATCCTCAGGGGGAAGATTTCTGATACATGGAATCAACTTTGCTATCCTTCTTTTACGTTTTCCAGTGTATTTATATCCATTCTGTATTACGGTGACCAAAACTGTGCAGCATAATCTAAATTAGCCCTAACCAAGGATATATAGAGTTGAAGAACAACCTGAGGACTTCTATTATTTATACTTCTTGATATAAAGCCAAGGTTTCAGTTAGCATTATTGCGAACACTTTTGCACTGTTGTCTTGGTTTCAGATTGCTGCTAACCAGACCTATTAAATCCTTTTTGCAATCACTTATATTAAGACATACATTATTTAGTTTATAAGTGGCATGGTTACTTTCCTGTCCAACATTTAGAACTCTGCATTTGTCTTTATTGAACTGCATCTGCCACTTCTCTAATCACTGTATCAGTCTATTCAAATCATCCTGGAGTGATATGATGTCCTCATTAGAATGAATTAGACGGCCTATTTTGGTGTCATCAGCAAATTTGCTTATGTCACTATTTATTCCCTCATCTATGTCATTTATGTAAATTGTAAACAACAAGGGGCCCAACACTGACCTCTGTGGAACACCGCTTGTCATGTGCCCCCATTCTGATTTCTCGCCATTAATGCAAACTCTCTGCTGCCTATTTGTCGACCATGACACTACCCAGGAAAAGAAATTCTACCTCCTCAAATACCTTAGTGAAAAAAGTTAGTAAATTCGTAAGACAGGAACGCCCCTTTGTAAAACCGTGATGAGATTTATTAATCAATTTATGCCTTTCAAGATGGCTACGAAATGCCTCGGCAATTATTGATTCCACAACTTTTCCCACTATGACGGTAAGGCTTATTTGTCTATAGTTCGAAGCTAAGACCTGTCACCTGCTTTGTAAATAGGTATTACATTTGCTATTTTCCACTTGTCTGCCACTATGCCAGTTTGTATTGACATATTGAAAAAATTAGCCAGATGTATGCTAGGTTCCTCTTTACAATCTTTTAAAACCCTGGCAAACAGTTCATCAGGGCCTGGGGATTTGTTAGGTTTTAATTTCTTAATTTTTCTGATGACCATGTCACTAGTTACCCAATCGTGCATAGTTTATTATCGTCCTGTTTTGCATAATTTATTGTTTCTGGAATTTTGAACAAAAACTGAGAGGAAGTAAGTGTTGAAAATCTCACACGTTTCCTTATCACTGTCAGTGATCTGACCTGATTTAATCTTAAGTGGGCCTATCTAGTCCCTAATCTTACTCCTGCATACCTGAAAGAACCCTTTTGGGTTAGTCTTCGAATCCCTTGCGACTTTAGCCTCATAATCACTATTTTGCTTTTCTTATTCCTTTTTATATTTCTGTCTACAATTGTATATATTGATTTCTTAGCTGCCCATCCCCTCTTCTGATATGTCTATATATGCCTCTCCTTTGACCAATGAGATGTTTTAATCTATTGTTTATCAAATGGGGATCATTTTTGTTAGATCTAAATTCCCTACACGGAACAAAAATTGTCTGGGCACCTAGATCTATGTTCTGAAATACGTCAAATGGGCAACCAATACCACCTACCTGACCTATAGTCAGTTCATCCCAATTTATCCCACCCAGGTAATTTCTCAGTCCTTTGAAGTCGGCCAAGTGGAGGCCTTGGGCAGAGACTTGATTGCAGTTATCTGGGTAACTCCACGATATATTGAAACTAAGTTATTTGTGATTGCTTTCCCCAAGCTCATCATTAACCTCAAGATTATTAATGTGAGGGAATGGTTCAATAGATAGGAGTAGCGATATAGTAACAATAGTTTGCTTGCTGGCTACTTGTTAAGGTAAGGTAAGTCCAGCTCCCGCTATTCCTGCCTTTTTTCCCCCACCCCTAAAGTGATAGTTTGATTGCCGGCTGCTTGTTAAGGTAGGGTCAGTCTAGCTCCGGCTATCCCTTCCCCTCCTTCTTTCTCCCCCCCCCGAAATGTGACGTGTGGGGCTCCGGTCCAAACAGTAATCACTAGACTCACAGCTCCCAGCACTACTGTAAGTACATGCCTGCCTTGTATTCTAGTGGATTTATTGGTTGAAAGCTTCACTTTTGACCAATAATAAACTTAGTCCTTTCAGTCTTGCTCTAAGTTGACTTGTAATAATCACCACGTCTTTTAGGTATTGTACTTATCATGGAGAGTGATTTTTTAAGCAGTGGGTAACCTGTCTATCTTTCCAGCTTGGATGACAGAGAGGGCCACCTGCCAATCAACGAGTAGAATTGAAGGAGACGGACTAACGTCCTGGAGACATTCCCTGTTGTATTTACTTGCCTGTGCATATGTATGAAGGATCAGGACGTAACCCCTCATCATTGCTGCGGTACAAAACCTGATTTCCTGTCATTGGGAGAGATTATGTATGGCCACAAGAACGAGCCAGTGGGTTGTCATCAACACCTGCTAACCCCCCCCCCACATCATCAGCAACGGCTACGATTTCAACAACACGCAGTGTCAGCAACACCAGACACCCACGTTTTATATACCTTTATATTAGCATTGAATTCAGTTATCATTTATATTTTTCATTTTTCATTTTCTTTAATGTAGGATTAATATTTCATATTTAAGTGTTTTATATTTTACTTTTTCTAAATAATAAATTGTTTATGTTTGTCAGTTTTTGTTCTTTTTCTTTTCATTAATTTTCCTGAGGAGGAGCCAGCCTTGGTAATACTTGGTAATACTGTTGTTACAGGGCTGAGGAAGCCTTCACAAGTGGCGACCTTGCCAGGATCAACTCGACTGAATCAAGATTCAACTCTATCTCGAATCTACCATTGGAACTTCAACGCCGCATACCACAGACGGTTACCACCAGCCATGAGTAATCATTCTCTATGGTAGGACTACAGAACAGGTATTTAAAAGATTTGGTGATTGTTATAGTCTCAATTTATTGTAAGACAAGTCAGGCAGGATATAATATTTAATTCTGCCACATTTTTGTTCGAGCTTGAAACACTTTGGAGGATTAGACTCTAGGGACCCGAGATTTTCCAGTGACAATTTGTTTCATTGAGCTCTTTATTAAATCAAGGGAACTGTCATAGGACACTCTTGATTTGCTGGTGAGAAGATTGGATGGTCAAGTGACCCCATTCTACTTACTGTTTGCTCGGAGCTGGCATAGAACCCTTCGTTTTCATTAATACATATTGTTTAACTGAAGTAGGGATCGAGCCCTCTCGTTTATTTACAGTTTGAGTGGAGCAGGAATTGAACCCGCCGTTTTCTTTAATACCCGTTTCATTTCCCCTGATAGTCTAAGTTATTCTTGCAAGCATGGAGGAATACCAGTTTTGGATGAACGCTGGAAGTAAGTTAGGAATAACAGGGAAAAATTTAGAATCTTTCATTAGTGCTAAGATCCAGGAAAGACTTGAAAGAGAGAGAATTGAGAGAGAAGAAAGACAGTTAGAAAGGGAAAGAGAAGAAGAAAAGGAGAGAGAGAGAATCGAAAGAGAAGAAGAAAAGGAGAGAGAGAGAATCGAAAGAGAAGAGAAAAAGGAGAGAGAGAGAATTGAGAGAGAAATCCAAGAAAGACAGTTAGAAAGAGAGAGAGAAGACAAAAAGGAGCGTGATAGACTTGATCGTGAGGAGAGAGCTAGAGCACGTGAAGAACAAGTTAAATTAAGAGAACTTGAGGAAAGAGCAAAGGATAGAAAAGTTGAGGAAAAAGCTAGAGAACATGAGGAAAAAGCTAGAGAACTTGAGTTAATAGAGAGAGAAAAGGATCGCGAGCTCGAAAAATCTCGCCTTGAATTAGAGAATAAAAAGTTAACTCTTACACAACAACAATTAGAGGAAGGAGTAATTGAACATCATGCAGCTAGTGCACATATTCCAACACCTAATTTACCTCCCTTCACAGAGGGTGAAGACATTACTTCATACATTATCAGGTTTGAAAATACCGCTACCCTCTGTGAATGGCCTGCTGACACCTGGGCTACTAGGTTAGGAATGTTATTTTCTGGTACAGCTTTGAATATCTATGCAACTTTGTCGCAGGATATCATATGTAATTATAACCAACTGAAGAAGGCAATCCAGCATATCAAAAAACCACTAATTCTTACAGGAAAGATTTCAGGTATGCCACCTTACAGCCTGGCCAGAACTTTCAGCAGTTACAGGTAACACTCTTTCGTTTGTTCGACTTTTGGATAGAGAGTTCAGGAATTGATCGCAATTATGATTCTCTTAGAGACTTCATGGTTGCTGACCAATTCCTGACAGCTCTTCCTCACCAGATACGAACATTCATCAGAGAACGTAACCTGATTAAAGCTGAGGAAGTTGCTGAGGCTGCTGACCTGTATGCTGAGGCTCACAATTCCTATAAAGACCTAAAGGGATCGAACCCTAAGGGCAAGGGTTCACCAGATCTTAAGAAATCAAAGCCTCTAGTGGAAAGTAAAATGACTTCTTTTATTCCTGTTTGTCATTTGTGTGGTGTTAAGGGACATAAACGTCCAGATTGTCCTTCTAAGAAGGTCCAAAAAGTTGGAAGATGTTTTAAAAACTGTAATGACCAAGCACCCTTCTGTTCAGGAACAGTTAATGGACTTAATGTATCTACCATTTTACGAGACACTGGATGCACATGTATAGTCATTTCTGATAAGCTGTTCCCTAATCTTAAAGAAACTCATTCCTCTGCTATACTTTCAGACTACTTGGGCCGTACGGACACTTTTCCTACCATCCGTTGTTACATTAGGTCTAAATGGTTCACAGGTTAGTCTGAAGCCGTACTAGCTCCCATCACTTCTTGCTCCGTACTAATAGGTAATGTAAAAGGTGCCATTCTTCCTTCTGATGTTGACCTTTCATCACCAAAGGTGGACATAAGCTTTTCAGATCCTCTTCCTGTAGAATAAGAGAAGCCCCTCGAAAGTTCAGATGAGACAATGTCTCGCGAGATTCATGTGGGATTAAAAACCAGTGATGCTACTCTCGAAAGCGAGGTAGTAGGATCACCGGTTCACTTGTTAGATGAAAGTGAAGATATCACCTCCGATACCATAAATGTCTTGACTAGGGCTCAGACCAAAGCCCAGGCTTCTCTTACTGTCCATCCTTTGATTTTCCCTGACTTTAAGCCTTTAGATATATCGAAGGACTCCTTTGTCAATTTACAACGTAATTGCCCTTCTCTTCAGAATTGTCATAATGCCGCTAAACAAAATCAAGTTATCCAGAGGAAAAACTTTTCATATAAATTAGAATATATAAAAGGTATCTTGTACAAGTCAGTATTCAAATTAAATTCAGATGAGATAGACTATTCCATCTTAGTTGTTCCAAGTCAATGCAGAGAGACTGTTCTTAAAATGGCTCATGACCTGCCAGTGGCTGGACATTTCTCGCATCGTAAAACCTTAAATAAAATTAGGGAAACATATTTTTGGCCAAAAATGTCCTCAGATGTCACTATCTATTGTAGATCGTGTAAAGTTTGCCAACTGTCATCCTCCCGAGGTACCAGGTGAGTACCTATGGTCAAAATGCCAATCTTTACGGTACCTTTTGAAAGAGTAGCTATTGACATCGCTGGTCCTTTATCTCCACTTTCATCTGGGAGACATAGATATATATTAACATTAGTTGATTATGCTTCGAGTTTCCATGAAGCCGTTCCCTTAAAGACCTTAACTACTACAGAGGTGGCTGAAGCCCTTTTGTCCATCTTCTCCAGAGTGGGCATCCCTAGAGAAATTTTGTCTGACCGTGGGACACAATTCACATCTGACTTAATGCAACATCTATACCAACTTCTGAGAGTGAAGCCTCTCTTCACCACACCCTATCATCCCAGCTGTAATGGGAGGATTGAGGGCCAGCATTCGATTCTCAAGTTCATTTTAAGGAAACTTTGCTCCCTTAAACCTAAGGAGTGGCAACGTTACCTGCCCTGTGCTTTGTTTGCCATGAGGGAAGTTCCCAGTGACTCTTTGGGCTTTTCACCTTTTGAACTTCTCTATGGTAGACAGGCCAGAGGCCCATTGTCCATTCTTCATGACTTATGGACTAACGAGGAGGTGAGTGCTGAGGTTCAGTCTTCTTACCAGTTTCTCCTTGACCTTAGATTCAAACTTGAGGAGACCTCTGACATACTTTCGAAAAACTTAAGCTTGTCAATGGACCAGTACAAAACCTATTTTGATTCCAAAAGTCAGAGGAGAAGTTTTAAAGTAGGAGATGAAGTTCTTGTACTTTTGCCTATCAAGTCAAATAAATTATTAGTAGCGTGGAAAGGTCCATATAAAGTATTAAAAATTTGTGGGAAGGTTGACTACCTCATAGAAGTCAAGGGGAAACCTAAGCTTTATCCTATCAACATCCTTAAGAAATATTACCGAAGAAATTTGGTTAACTGCCTTAATAACTTTGACTTAGCTTTTCCACACGAACTTGATAAGACAACTGAAGAATGTAAGGTGTGCGTAATTGACACCTCTAACTTAGACTATGATGAAGAACTACATGACTTGGTGACTCTTGACCACTCGGACGCAACCAACATTAATATTAATGAATCTTTGGATGACCATAAGAGACATGAACTACTTCAATGTGTGAGTAACTTTTCAGACGTCTTTACTGATATTCCAGGTGTTACCTCCACAATAGTCCATAAGATTGACTTAGTGACGGACAATCCTATCAAACGAAAATTATATCCAGTTCCAGTTCACCTTAGGGATGCATTTGACCGAGAAGTAAACACAATATTAAAACTGAAGATCATTGAACCTTCAGTATCTGCATATTGTTCACCAGTAGTCATGGTTAAGAAGGAGGATAATTCATATAGACTTGCTATTGACTTCAGAGGCCTTAATGCTATAACTCGGTGGGATGCTGAGCCTATGCCCTTGATAGACAGCGATCTACACAAATTTTATGACGCTTCCTTCTTTTCAGAGATTGATATTGCGCAGGCATATCAAGTAATGTTAGATCCTTCTTCTAAGCAGTACACCGCTTTTCCTACACACCAAGGACTGATGCAATATAGAACTATGCCCTTCGGTTTGCCTGTGCTACCTGCGTGAGACTGATGAGAAAGGTCTTGGGTAATATGCCAAATGTTTCAGTTTATTTTGATAACATTTACGTAATGACATCCACGTGGGGCGAGCATATCCAAACATTAACATCAGTTTTACGTAGGTTACGCTCACATGGCCTCACTGCCAAGCCGAAGAAATGCTTCCTTGGGTATAACAAGATTAGATATCTTGGACTGATACTTTCTAAAAACTCTCTGCAGCCTCTTCCCAGTAAGATCAAAGCTTTATTAGAATTTAAATTCCCCAAAACCAAGAAGCTCATGCATAGCTTTCTTGGTTCTGTAAATTTTTATGCACGGTTTATCCCGAACCTTACTGATCTTAGAGGCATCTTATCCGACTTCCTTAAAAAGTCTGTGAAGGAACCTCTTGAACTTTCCGACGTAGCTCGGGAAAAGTTTAATGAGATTAAAAGTATCTTTTCAAAAGATCCGATACTTAAGATTCCAGATATTAATAAAACATTTTGTTTAAGAACTGATGCCTCCAATACTGGCTTAGGTGCGGTGTTACTACAATACCATGATGGTACTCCCTTCCCTGTATGCTTCCTAAGCTGGAAACTCCTTCCCGCAGAAATGAGATACTCCACAATAGAAAAGGAATGTTTAGCTCTTGTGTGGGGTATCTCCAAACTTAAATTTTATTTCCTGAGAAAAGAATTCATTTTAGAAACGGACCACAAACCTTTGATATACCTAGAAACTTTTAAGGAAACCAACAGTCGCCTCTTGAGGTGGACATTGGCACTCCAGGCTCTTAAGTTCCATATTGTGTATATCAATAGTTCATCCAATTATTTCTCTGACTGGTTAAGTCGTGACAGTCAGTAGAAGATTTGTTGCCTTACGCGATTTCCACATGTTAGAACTTTTTCCTCGCCTATTCTTCTTATACTCCTTGACTATAAGTCTTGGTATGTGGGAGTGTGAGGGAAAAGTTCAATAGATAGGAGTAGCGATATAGTAACAGTAGTTTGCTTGCCAGCTACTTGTTAAGGTAAGGTAAGTCTAACTCCCGCTATTCCCGCCTTTTTTCCCCCACCCCTAAAGTGATAGTTTGATTGCCGGCTGCTTGTTAAGGTAGGGTCAGTCTAGCTCCCGCTATCCCTTCCCCTCCTTCTTCCTCCTCCCCCCGAAAGTTGACGTGTGGGGCTCTGGTCCAAACAGTAATCACTAGACTCACAGCTCCCAGCACTACTGTAAGTACATGCCTGCCATGTATTCTAGTGGATTTATTGGTTGAAAGCTTCACTTTTGACCAATAATAAACTTAGTCCTTTCAGTCTTGCTCTAAGTTGACTGTTGTAATAATCACCACGTCTTTTAGGTATTGTACTTATCATGGAGAGTGATTTCTTAAGCAGTGGGTAACCTGCCTATCTTTCCAGCTTGGATGACAGAGAGGGTCACCTGCCAATCAACGAGTAGAATTGAAGGAGACGGACTAACGTCCTGGAGACGTCCCCTGTTGTATTTACTTGCCTGTGCATATGTATGAAGAATCAGGACGTAACCCCTCATCATTGCAGCGGTACAAAACCTGATTTCCTGTCATTGGGAGAGATTATTTACGGCCACAAGAACGAGCCAGTGGGTTGTCATCAACACCTGCTATCCCCCCCCCCCCCACATCATCAGCAACGGCTACCATTTCAACAACACACAGTGTCAGCAACACCAGACACCCACGTTTTATATACCTTTATATTAGCGTTGAATTCAGTTTTCATTTATTTTTTTCATTTTTCATTTTCTTTAATGTAGGATTAATATTTCATATTTAAGTGTTTTATATTTTATTTTTTCTAAATAATAAATTGTTTATGTTTGTCAGTTTTTGTTCTTTTTCTATTCATTAATTTTCCTGAGGAGGAGCCAGCCTTGGTAATACTGTCTGAAGTTGTTACAGGGCTGAGTAAGCCTTCGCAATTAATTATTGATTCTTTGTTGGCAAGAACCAAGTCAAGCAGGCTGTTTCCTCTAATTGGTTCTGTCACAACTGCTTTAAAAAGCAATCATGAACCACAACAACAAAGTTACCAGACTCAAGATTTCCTGTCACAGTGTTCTAATCAATTTGTCTAAAGTTAAAATCTCCCATTAACACATTTTTATTTCTAGAGGCTTTATGAATTTCGTCCCATAGCAGCTTACTGCAGTCTTTGCCAAGGTTTAGGGGCCTGTAAATCACACCCAAAATTAATTTTTCACCACCCTCGTGAAACTGTAGCCAAACAGATTCTGTGTCCGATGTTTCTAATCTTATATCTTGTCTAACAAAACAATTTAAATTTTGTCTGACACACATCGCCACTCTACCACCCTTCCTGTTGACCCTATCAGTGTGGAATAGTTTATAACCCTGTATGTTGCATTGAGAAGGCATTTCTCTATCTTTCAAGTTGAGCCAGGTCTCCGTTATTTCTTAGACTCCTGCTATTTGTATAGTAAACCTTAAGGGAACTAGTCACTCGTTGCCCTCTACTATCTCTTTTGTTTGTTGTTGAACAATTGCTTTGTCTTTACTACCAACTTTATTTTGAAAATTGTCTTTTAAACATATCCCTGAGGTATCCTGGTAATATCTACTGTTTTCAACCCTAGTACTGCAGCCTGATTGTTTCCCACAAACACCCATTCCTCTACAACCTTTAAGTTTAAAGTCCTAGACAAGTCATCAATGAACTCCCTCAATCGAGCTGGTTAATGCAACCACCCCATCCCCAGAGAGATGATCCCCATCCCTTGCATACATATCACGTTTGCATTAGAATTTGTTTCAGTTATCCATGAATGGGACTGCAAGTTCCTAGCAGTACCTGTCTAGCCAGCAATTTTTACCAAATGACCTCGACATCCATTTATTTCCCACTCCCCTTCTAGGCAAGATGCTACATGTGATTGGGATCACTCCCAACCAAGTAAAGCAAGTTTTTTTCCCCTGTAGGTTCTCTAACAAACTGCTTTAAAAACAATCCTGAACTAACTCTAAGAAGTCGTTAGACCCTAAATTTCCAGTCAAGGAATTCCAAGTCCATTAGAATTCCATTAGAATAACAACATTATCGTGCCTTGTGGCTATAACAATATCCTCCCACAGAAGTCTTCCTCGGTCTGTATCCAAGTTTGAGGGACGGTATATCACGCATAAAAACAATTTTTCATGCACCTTTAAAAATTCTAGCCAAGCACACTGAGTACGTGTTTCAGACTTCATACCTGTTTTTATGCAACAGTTTAAACGATCTCAGACAGAGAGCGCCCCCACCACCCCCCACCCCCTTCCCGATACTTCTGTCTACTTGGAACATTTTAAAACCTTGAATGTGACATTCAACAAGCATGTCAATACATGTCAATACATGTCAATACATGTCAATACATGTCAATATATGTCAATACTTCACCTCCCTACACACAAATGTATAACTTTAAACAGGGTAAAGTATACTAAATAAACGATTATAATAAAATGTAAGTATTCTAACTTAATAATGAAATTAATAATAATAATAATAATAATAATAATAATAATAATAATAAATAACAAAAATATCAACAACTTTTTTTTAGCAATTTTAAAGTAATTTCAAACTTGCAGTTAGATGGACTAACACTTGGGGTGTTTCATGTATCTTACAGAAAACATCGTCAGTAAAGTTGTGAAGCCAGTGAGGAGAAACATTCTTTATTTATTGAATAAAAATGAACATGATAATTTATTTCAAAAGTCCGCAAATAGTAACTACCGTATTTTCCGGCATATAAGACGCACGATCATTTGAGACATGTAAGACATTGTTTGAAGCAGTTGTAATTTATTGTTAGTAAACAACTGCTAAAGCGTAACAGGAAGTCTACCCTTAACCCTGACCTTCAGCATATAAGACGCATGGTGGTTTTCCAAGACATTTTGTAAGAAAAAGTGCGCCTTATATGCCGGAAAATACGATAATATTACTCAGTAGTATTGTGTGTCTTGTGCTGATGAAACCTCACCAGATGTGAAAATTTGAAGACTATCTGACGAGTAATCTTCAGATATAACACTATTTTAAGTATTCTATTTTTGCTATTCACCAACATCAACAAAGTTGTCTCCACACAAACAAAACTTGTTAGGTATTATTGTGGCACAATAATGTAGCAGCCATCAAATACTGAAGATGTTCACAAGCCACAAACTGAAACTGATGTAAAATGATATAACAAAAATAAACACGTCACAATATTTTACTAGTAAATTGTTCATATATGATCCTGCACATTTGAATTTCACTTCCTCATCGTCGTCGAAGTTTTAAGGACCATTTTAGAGAGTTTGAAGTTACGCCACTGAAAGTTTTGGAAGTTATTGGAGCCATTCCAGGAAGATGTGAATGATTCAACAACGTTGGTCATGATGAATGGTTTGAAAAACCGACAAGTTGAAGATTGAGACACTTATGCAGCATATGGGAATCTTTATTCAGGAAACGTTTCGCCACACAGTGGCTTCATCAGTCCAATACAAAGAGGAAGGCATAAGGAGAGGAGGAGTATGAGGTAATCAGTCCCTCAACCTGGAGTCGATGTGTTCAGTCCAAGATTGATGGACTGAACACATCGACTCCAGGCTGAGGGACTGATTACCTCATACTCCTCCTCTCCTTATGCCTTCCTCTTTGTATTGGACTGATGAAGCCACTGTGTGGCGAAACGTTTCCTGAATAAAGATTCCCATATGCTGCATAAATGTCTCAATCTTCAACGTTGGTCATAGAGCACGTGAACATACTAATACTACTACTATTACTACTACTACTACTATTAATAATAATAATAATAATAATAACAATAATAATAATAATAATGATAATAATAATGACAATATTATTATATTTTGTCGAATGTTATTATTTCTACTACTGAAAATAACTGATAGAATATATTATTATAAGTCACATATGAGAGCTCCTAATACATATATACAGAGACGTTCAGTAATATAAAACATCAGAATATGTACCCAAGAAATATGAAATACATATTAAAATTCCCTGCATTAAGACAGTCACTTGTTCTCTGTAGGATGAATATTGTTGTACACTAACTGTCACCCTCAAGGTAGGAGAAATTGCTGACCTGAAGAATGTTCAAAGAACTTTCACTACACACGTAAGTACGATAAAATACCTAGATTACTTGGAACGGTTGAAGGCCTTTGATTTGTATTCCTTTGAACGCAGGAGAGAAGGATGCCTGGAAAATCCTAGAGGGATTAGTACCAAACTTGTACACGAAAATCACTCCCTATGTTGCAGGAGATGCAACATTTCCACAATGAAAAGCTGAGGTACTACGAGTACGCTGACAGACAACACAGTAAGTTTCAGGGGCCCAAGACTGGTCAACTGCCTCCCAGCATGCATAAGGCAGATTACCAATAGACCCCTGGCTGTCTTCAAGACCCCTGGCAGTCTTCAAGACCCCTGGCAGTCTTCACGACCCCTGGCTGTCTTCACGACCCCTGGCTGTCTTCAAGACCCCTGGCTGTCTTCACGACCCCTGGCTGTCTTCAAGACCCCTGGCTGTCTTCAAGACCCCTGGCTGTCTTCAAGAAGGCACTGGACAGGCACCTGAAGTTAGTACCTGAGCAGCCTGGCTGTGGTTTGTACGTCAGTTTGCGTGTGGCTAGCAGTAACAGCCTGGCTGATCAGAGGCTGATCCAGTACGAGACCTCGTCTCATACCAGGCCGCGGGGGCGCTGACTCCCGAAACCCTCTCAAGGTATACTCGAAGTCTCCAGATATACTGCAGGTCTCCAGGTATACTCGAAGTCTCCAGGTATACTCCAGGTCTCCAGGTATACTCGAAGTCTCCAGGTATACTCCAGGTCTCCAGGTATACTCCAGGTCTCCAGGTATACTCGAAGTCTCCAGGTATACTCCAGGTCTCCAGGTATACTCGAAGTCTCCAGGAATACTCGAAGTCTCCAGGAATACTCCAGGTCTCCAGGTATACTCGAAGTCTCCAGGTATACTCGAAGTCTCCAGGTATACTCCAGGTCTCCAGGTATACTCCAGGTCTCCAAGAATACTCGAAGTCTCCAGGAATACTCCAGGTCTCCAGGTATACTCGAAGTCTCCAGGTATACTCCTGGTCTCCAGGTATACTCCAGGTCTCCAGGTATACTCGAAGTCTCCAGGTATACTCCAGGTCTCCAGGTATACTCGAAGTCTCCAGATATACTCCAGGTCTCCAGGTATACTGCAGGTCTCCAGGTATACTCGAAGTCTCCAGGTATACTCCAGGTCTCCAGGTATAATGCAGGTCTCCAGGTATACTCGAAGTCTCCAGGTATACTCCAGGTCTCCAGGTATACTCGAAGTCTCCAGGTATACTCCAGGTCTCCAGGTATACTCCAGGTCTCCAGGTATACTCAGCCCTTGACAGTTTAACGGTTATTGAATAATAAGAACAAATATAATAATTACCACTTATACCCTTGACACTACACGATCTTCACATGTTTAAATCATATCAATGAACATGTTAATATTTTCCTTCCTTTCCCAACGAGTTCGGTCCTTCAAGTTGTCCTGGCATCTATAATGAATGTTTTCAAGAAACATCAAATCTTCTTCTATTTAACAACTGGTCAGTTATCTCAACCATTTATCTACAATCTCTCTTCAATAAATATTCTTTCATAATCAATTAATAAATGATTTTCCAATATTAAATTGACTGATAATGAGCTTCATCATTATTAATTACAATAATTTTCCCTTTATGATAGCAAGAATAAAATTCTAATTAATTTCCAGACAGCCATCCTCTGCTGACTCCCAGACAGCCATCCTCTGCTGACTCCCAGACAGCCATCCTCTGCTGACTCCCAGACAGCCATCCTCTGCTGACTCCCAGACAGCCATCCTCTGCTGACTCCCAGACAGCCATCCTCTGCTGACTCCCAGACAGCCATCCTCTGCTGACTCCCAGACAGCAATCCTCTGCTGACTCCCAGACAGCCATCCTCTGCTGACTCCCAGACAGCCATCCTCTGCTGACTCCCAGACAGCTATCCTCTGCTGACTCCCAGACAGCCATCCTCTGCTGACTCCCAGACAGCCATTCTCTGCTGACTCCCAGACAGCCATCCTCTGCTGACTCCCAGACAGCTATCCTCTGCTGACTCCCAGACAGCCATCCTCTGCTGACTCCCAGACAGCCATCCTCTGCTGACTCCCAGACAGTCATCCTCTGCTGACTTCCAGACAGCCATCCTCTGCTGACTCCCAGACAGCCATACTCTGCTGACTCCCAGACAGCCATCCTTTGCTGACTCCCAGACAGCCATCCTCTGCTGACTCCCAGACAGTCATCCTCTGCTGACTCCCAGACAGCCGTCCTCTGCTGACTCCCAGACAGCTATCCTCTGCTGACTCCCAGACAGCCATCCTCTGCTGACTCCCAGACAGCCATCCTCTGCTGACTCCCAGACAGTCATCCACTGCTGACTCCCAGACAGCCATACTCTGCTGACTCCCAGATAGCCATCCTCTGCTGACTCCCAGACAGCCATCCTCTGCTGACTCCCAGACAGCCATCCTCTGCTGACTCACAGACAGCCATCCTCTGCTGACTCCCAGACAGCAATCCTCTGCTGACTCCCAGACAGCCATCCTCTGCTGACTCCCAGACAGCCATCCTCTGCTGACTCACAGACAGCCATCCTCTGCTGACTCCCAGACAGCCATCCTCTGCTGACTCCCAGACAGCCATCCTCTGCTGACTCCCAGACAGCCATCCTCTGCTGACTCTCAGACAGCCATCCTCTGCTGACTCCCAGACAGCCATCCTCTGCTGACTCCCAGACAGTCATCCTCTGCTGACTCCCAGACAGCCATACTCTGCTGACTCCCAGATAGCCATCCTCTGCTGACTCCCAGACAGCCATCCTCTGCTGACTCCCTGACAGCCATCCTCTGCTGACTCCCACACAGCCATCCTCTGCTGACTCCCACACAGCCATCCTCTGCTGACTCCCAGACAGCCATCCTCTGCTGACTCCCAGACAGCCATCCTCTGCTGACTCCCAGACAGCCATCCTCTGCTGACTCCCAGACAGCCATCCTCTGCTGACTCCCAGACAGCCATCCTCTGCTGACTCCCAGACAGCCATCCTCTGCTGACTCTAAGACAGACATCCTCTGCTGACTCCCAGACAGCCATCCTCTGCTGACTCCAAGACAGCAATCCTCTGCTGACTCCCAGACAGCCATCCTCTGCTGACTCCCAGACAGCCATCCTCTGCTGACTTCCAGACAGCCATACTCTGCTGACTCCCAGACAGCCATCCTCTGCTGACTTCCAGACAGCCATCCTCTGCTGACTCCCAGACAGCCATCCTCTGCTGACTCCCAGACAGCCATCCTCTGCTGACTTCCAGACAGCCATCCTCTGCTGACTCCCAGACAGCCATCCTCTGCTGACTCCCAGACAACCATCCTCTGCTGACTCCCAGACAGCCATCCTCTGCTGACTCCCAGACAGCCATCCTCTGCTGACTCCCAGACAGCCATCCTCTGCTGACTCCCAGACAGCCATCCTCTGCTGACTCCCAGACAGCCATCCTCTGCTGACTTCCAGACAGCCATCCTCTGCTGACTCCCAGACAGCCATCCTCTGCTGACTCCCAGACAGCCATCCTCTGCTGACTTCCAGACAGCCATCCTCTGCTGACTCCCAGACAGCCATCCTCTGCTGACTCCCAGACAGCTATCCCCTGCTGACTCCCAGACAGCCATCCTCTGCTGACTCCCAGACAGCCATCCTCTGCTGACTCCCAGATAGCCATCCTCTGCTGACTCCCAGACAGCCATCCTCTGCTGACTCCCAGACAGCCATCCTCTGCTGACTCCCAGACAGCCATCCTCTGCTGACTCCCAGACAGCCATCCTCTGCTGACTCCCAGACAGCCATCCTCTGCTGACTCCCAGACAGCCATCCTCTGCTGACTCCCAGACAGCCATGCTCTGCTGACTCCCAGACAGCCATCCTCTGCTGACTCCCAGACAGCCATACTCTGCTGACTCCCAGACAGCCATCCTCTGCTGACTCCCAGACAGCCATCCTCTGCTGACTCACAGACAGCCATCCTCTGCTGACTCCCAGACAGCCATACTCTGCTGACTCCCAGATAGCCATCCTCTGCTGACTCCCAGACAGCCATCCTCTGCTGACTCCCAGACAGCCATCCTCTGCTGACTCCCAGACAGCCATCCTCTGCTGACTCCCAGACAGCCATCCTCTGCTGACTCCCAGACAGTCATCCTCTGCTGACTCCCAGACAGCCATCCTCTGCTGACTCCCAGACAGCCATCCTCTGCTGACTCCCAGACAGCCATCCTCTGCTGACTCTCAGACAGCCATCCTCTGCTGACTCCAAGACAGCCATCCTCTGCTGACTCCAAGACAGCCATCCTCTGCTGACTCCCAGACAGCCATCCTCTGCTGACTCCCAGACAGCCATCCTCTGCTGACTTCCAGACAGCCATACTCTGCTGACTTCCAGACAGCCGTCCTCTGCTGACTCCCAGACAGCCATCCTCTGCTGACTTCCAGACAGCCATACTCTGCTGACTCCCAGACAGCCATCCTCTGCTGACTTCCAGACAGCCATCCTCTGCTGACTCCCAGACAGCCATCCTCTGCTGACTCCCAGACAGCTATCCTCTGCTGACTTCCAGACAGCCATCCTCTGCTGACTCCCAGACAGCCATCCTCTGCTGACTCCCAGACAGCCATCCTTTGCTGACTCCCAGACAGCCATCCTCTGCTGACTCCCAGACAGCCATCCTCTTCTGACTCCCAGACAGCCATCCTCTGCTGACTCCCAGACAGCCATCCTCTGCTGACTCCCAGACAGCCATCCTCTGCTGACTTCCAGACAGCCATCCTCTGCTGACTCCCAGAGAGCCATCCTCTGCTGACTCCCAGACAGCCATCCTCTGCTGACTTCCAGACAGCCATCCTCTGCTGACTCCCAGACAGCCATCCTCTGCTGACTCCCAGACAGCTATCCTCTGCTGACTCCCAGACAGCCATCCTCTGCTGACTCCCAGACAGCCATCCTCTGCTGACTCCCAGATAGCCATCCTCTGCTGACTCCCAGACAGCCATCCTCTGCTGACTCCCAGACAGCCATCCTCTGCTGACTCCCAGACAGCCATCCTCTGCTGACTCCCAGACAGCCATCCTCTGCTGACTCCCAGACAGCCATCCTCTGCTGACTTCCAGACAGCCATCCTCTGCTGACTTCCAGACAGCCATCCTCTGCTGACTCCCAGACAGCCATCCTCTGCTGACTCCCAGACAGCCATCCTCTGCTGACTCCCAGACAGCCATCCTCTGCTGACCCCCAGACAGCCATCCTCTGCTGACTCCCAGACAGCCATCCTCTGCTGACTCCCAGACAGTCATCCTCTGCTGACTCCCAGACAGCCATCCTCTGCTGACTCCCAGACAGCCATCCTCTGCTGACTCCCAGACAGCCATCCTCTGCTGACTCCCAGACAGCCTTCCTCTGCTGACTCCCAGACAGCCATCCTCTGCTGACTCCCAGACAGCCATCCTCTGCTGACTCCCAGACAGCCATACTCTGCTGACTCCCAGACAGCCATACTCTGCTGACTCCCAGACAGCCATCCTCTGCTGACTCCCAGACAGCCATCCTCTGCTGACTCCCAGACAGCCATACTCTGCTGACTCCCAGACAGCCATACTCTGCTGACTCCAAGACAGCCATCCTCTGCTGACTCCCAGACAGCCATGCTCTGCTGACTCCCAGACAGCCATCCTCTGCTGACTTCCAGACAGCCATCCTCTGCTGACTCCCAGACAGCCATGCTCTGCTGACTCCCAGACAGCCATCCTCTGCTGACTCCCAGACAGCCATACTCTGCTGACTTCCAGACAGCCATACTCTGCTGACTCCCAGACAGCCATCCTCTGCTGACTCCCAGACAGCCATCCTCTGCTGACTTCCAGACAGCCATCCTCTGCTGACTCCCAGACAGCCATCCTCTGCTGACTCCCAGACAGCCATCCTCTGCTGACTTCCAGACAGCCATCCTCTGCTGACTCCCAGACAGCCATCCTCTGCTGACTTCCAGACAGCCATCCTCTGCTGACTTCCAGACAGCCATCCTCTGCTGACTCCCAGACAGCCATCCTCTGCTGACTTCCAGACAGCCACCCTCTGCTGACTTCCAGACAGCCATCCTCTGCTGACTTCCAGACAGCCATCCTCTGCTGACTCCCAGACAGCCATCCTCTGCTGACTCCCAGACAGCCATCCTCTGCTGACTCCCAGACAGCCATCCTCTGCTGATTTCCAGACAGCCATCCTCTGCTGACTTCCAGACAGCCATCCTCTGCTGACTTCCAGACAGCCATCCTCTGCTGGCTCCCAGACAGCCATCCTCTGCTTACTTCCAGACAGCCATCCTCTGCTGACTCCCAGACAGCCATCCTCTGTGGACTCCCAGACAGCCATCCTCTGCTGACTCCCAGACAGCCATCCTCTGCTTACTTCCAGACAGCCATCCTCTGCTGACTCCCAGACAGCCATCCTCTGCTGACTCCCAGACAGCCATCCTCTGCTGACTCCCAGACAGCCATCCTCTGCTGACTCCCAGACAGCCATCCTCTGCTGACTCCCAGACAGCCATCCTCTGCTGACTTCCAGACAGCCATCCTCTGCTGACTCCCAGAAAGCCATCCTCTGCTGACTTCCAGACAGCCATCCTCTGCTGACTTCCAGACAGCCATCCTCTGCTGACTTCCAGACAGCCATCCTCTGCTGACTCCCAGACAGCCATCCTCTGCTGACTCCCAGACAGCCATCCTCTGCTGACTCCCAGACAGCCATCCTCTGCTGACTCCCAGACAGCCATCCTCTGCTGACTCCCAGACAG
Organism: Cherax quadricarinatus; assembly: GCF_038502225.1. Taxonomy (NCBI): domain Eukaryota; kingdom Metazoa; phylum Arthropoda; class Malacostraca; order Decapoda; family Parastacidae; genus Cherax; species Cherax quadricarinatus. Next base: position 124,715 of record NW_027195224.1, on the reverse strand, counting down.
CCATCCTCTGCTGACTTCCAGACAGCCATCCTCTGCTGACTCCCAGACAGCCATCCTCTGCTGACTCCCAGACAGCCATCCTCTGCTGACTTCCAGACAGCCATCCTCTGCTGACTTCCAGACAGCCATCCTCTGCTGACTTCCAGACAGCCATCCTCTGCTGACTTCCAGACAGCCATCCTCTGCTGACTTCCTGACAGCCATCCTCTGCTGACTCCCAGACAGCCATCCTCTGCTGACTCCCAGACAGCCATCCTCTGTTGACTCCCAGACAGCCATCCTCTGCTGACTTCCAGACAGCCATCCTCTGTTGACTCCCAGACAGCCATCCTCTGCTGACTCCCAGACAGCCATCCTCTGCTGACTCCCAGACAGCCATCCTCTGCTGACTCCCAGACAGCCATCCTCTGCTGACTCCCAGACAGCCATCCTCTGCTGACTCCCAGACAGCCATCCTCTGTTGACTCCCAGACAGCCATCCTCTGCTGACTCCCAGACAGCCATCCTCTGCTGACTCCCAGACAGCCATCCTCTGCTGACTCCCAGACAGCCATCCTCTGCTGACTCCCAGACAGCCATCCTCTGCTGACTCCCAGACAGCCATCCTCTGTTGACTCCCAGACAGCCATCCTCTGCTGACTCCCAGACAGCCATCCTCTGCTGACTCCCAGACAGCCATCCTCTGTTGACTCCCAGACAGCCATCCTCTGCTGACTCCCAGACAGCCATCCTCTGCTGACTCCCAGACAGCCATCCTCTGCTGACTCCCAGACAGCCATCCTCTGCTGACTCCCAGACAGCCATCCTCTGCTGACTCCCAGACAGCCATCCTCTGTTGACTCCCAGACAGCCATCCTCTGCTGACTCCCAGACAGCCATCCTCTGCTGACTCCCAGACAGCCATCCTCTGTTGACTCCCAGACAGCCATCCTCTGCTGACTCCCAGACAGCCATCCTCTGCTGACTCCCAGACAGCCATCCTCTGCTGACTCCCAGACAGCCATCCTCTGCTGACTCCCAGACAGCCATCCTCTGCTGACTCCCAGACAGCCATCCTCTGCTGACTCCCAGACAGCCATCCTCTGCTGACTCCCAGACAGCCATCCTCTGCTGACTCCCAGACAGCCATCCTCTGCTGACTCCCAGACAGCCATCCTCTGTTGACTGTACAATGACGATGTTCCTGTGTGTGATGTTATTATCACACACAAGAACCTTACATCATGGGTGTCTCAGATGTTGTGAAGGTATAACCTTTCAGACCACAAGTGAAGTCTTCCATGGCAACTTTCACCATGAGTTCGATCACTGGGAAGAGTGACAAGTTTGTGACTGTGTTGGTGGTGCTGAGTGTGGGTTTAGGTCTTCTCGGTCGTGTGCGTGGACCAAGATCATCTTGCAGTGTCTTATTAACTGCTGCCTCTACGATCGTCGTTGTAATTTTGGGCACTTCCTTCCTTATTACACATACCAGTAAGTAATACTGTAGCTTTGTTTGCCTTTGGTAATTATTGTTATTATTATTATTATTATTATTATTATTATTATTATTATAAAAATTCTTTTTAATGTTATTACTCTTTTTTTAAACCAGCCGTCTCCCACCAAGGGAGGGTGACCAAAAAAAGAAAAAGCACTTTCACCATAATTCACTCTATCACTATTTTGCCAGAGGCGTGCCGATACTACAGTTCAAAATTTAAAATATCCCTTCCCCTCCTTCAGAGTGCATATGCAGTAGACTTCTCTCCTCCAGGACTCAAGTCCGGCTAACCGGTTTTCCCAAGTCTCTTTATAAATGTTATTTTGCTCAGACACCAACATCTCATAAAGTCATAAAACCACTTTCCGCCTCGACTCCTATCTAACATGCTGGCACACGCTTGCTGGATGTCTCTTGTACACAAAATCTCCATGTTATGTAAGATATTTTATTTTTTTAATCCGACACCTCATGCCAACACCCCATGTATAAATATACTAAACAACAATGTTGATAACACACATCCCTGTCTAAGACCTACTTTCTTGAAAATAATCTCCCTCTCTCCTACTTACACTAACCTGAGCTTCACTATCCTCGTAATAACTCCTCACTGCTTTATGTAACCTACCACCTATTCTGTACACTTGCAAAATACGCAACATTGCTCCCCTATCTACTCTATCATATGCGTTTTCCTAATCCATAACGGCAACAAAAACTTGCTTACCCTTGTCTAAATACTGTTGACTGTTTTACTTCAATGTAAATGCTTGGTCGACACACCCTCTACCTTTCCTAAAATCTTCTTGTTCATTTGCCATGCTGCTTTCCACCTTATCCTCAATTCTCTCTTAATAACTCTACGATACACCTTACCACGTATACTCAAAAGGCTTATTTCCCTAAAATTCTTACACTCTTTTTTGTCCACTTTGCCTTTATATACAAAGGAACTATGCATGCTCTCTGCCATATCACAGATACCTTACCTTCTTCCATACATTTCCAGGCAGCGCTCTTAGCAATTCGGCCACACAAATGCCACATAAGCTGAACATGGCTTGTGACTCAGGCTGCCCAGCTTATGAGGCATTTGTGTGGCAGAGTGGATAAGAGCACTGCCTGGGAATCTTGTTCATATCAGAAGCAGTATCGAGTCGTGCTGATTGCGATCTTTCTCTGTACCAAACTGCAGACAGCCGGTATTAGATCTTGCGACACATTGCCTTCACCACTTAGCCAGCGATCCTTCAAAGATCATGAACAACACCCAGCAGGGCTAGGTGTTGTTCATGATCCGAGGACACTCGTGGTAGTGGTATGATCAAGGCTAATAAGAACATAAGAACATAAGAAAGAAGGAACACTGCAGGAGGCCTACTGACCCATGCGAAGCAGGCCTATGTTCTTCCCCCCCAGATAAGCCTAATGACCCACCTAGTCAGGTCACTTCCACTTAAGGAAGGAGCACCGCATCAGACCTAGTAGCACAAGCTAGTCAGGTCTAACTCACACCCACCCACACCCACTCATGTATTTATCTAACCTATTTGTAAAGCTACACAACGTTTTAGCCTCAATAACTGTACTTGGGATTTTGTTCCACTCATCCACAACTCTATTACCAAACCAGTGATTTCCTATATCCTTCCTGAATCTGAATTTTTCCAGCTTGAAACCATTGCTGCGAGTCCTGTCTTGGTGGGGAATTTTCAGCATGCTATTTAAATCCTCTTTATTTATTCCTGTTTTCCATTTATACACCTCGATCATATCATCCCCAATTCTACGCCTTTCGAGAGAGTGCAGATTCAGGGCCCTCAGTCTATCCTCATAGGGAAGATTTCTGATACATGGGATCATCTTTGTCATCCTCCTTTTTACGTTTTCCAGTACATTTATATCTATTCTGTAATACAGTGACCAGAACTGTGCAGCATAATCCAAATGAGGCCTAACCAAGCATATAGTTGAAGAGCAAAGGGAAGACTTCTCTAGATATGAAACCAAGGATTCTGTTAGCTTTATTGCGAACACTAATGAACTGTTGTCTTGGTTTTAGATTACTGCTAACCAGAACTCCTAAATCCTTTTTGCAATCAGTAGTATTAAGATCTACATTATTTAGTTTTTATGTGGCAGGGTTGTTTTCCCGTCCAACATTTAGAACTTTGCATTTGTCTATATCAAACTGCATCTGACATTTCTCCGACCATTGCATCAGTCTATTCAAATCATCATGTCCTCATTAGAATGAATTGAACGGCCTATTTTGGTGTCATCAACAAATTTGCTTATGCCGCTATTTATTCCCTCATCTATGTCGTTTATATAAATTGTGAACAACAAAGGGCCTAACACCGAGCCCTACGGAACACCGCTTGTGACGTGCCCCAATTCTAATTTCTTCCCATTTATGCAAACTCTCTGCTGCCTGTTTGTGAGCCATGCCTCTACCCAGGAAAAAATTTTTCCTCTATTCCACATGCCTTAAGTTTCCTCAATAGCTTCTGATGTGGAATTCTATTGAAAGCCTTACTGAAGTCCACATAAACAATATCATATTCATTACCATGATCTACCTCCTCAAACACCTAAGTGAAAAGTTAGTAAATTTGTAAGACAGGAAACGCCCCTTTGTAAAACCGTGTTGAGATTCAATAATCAATTTATGCCTTTCAAGATGGCTACGAATTGCTTCGGCAATTATTGATTCCATAAATTTTCCCACTATGGAGGTAAGGCTTATTGGTCTATAGTTCGAAGCTAAGGACCTGTCACCTGCCTTGTAAATAGGTATTACATTTGCCATTTTTCACTTATGACGCACTATGCCTGTTTGTAGTGATATGTTGAAAAGATTAACCAAAGGTTTGCTAAGTTCTTCTTTACTTTCCTTTAAAACCTTTGCAAACAGTTTATCAGGGCCTGGGGATTTGTTAGGTTTTAGTTTCTCTATTTGTCTGAGGACCATGTCACTAGTTACCGCAGTCGTGCATAGTTTATTATCGTCCTGTTCTATATAATCTATTATTTCAGGAATTTCGCTTGAATTTTCCTGGGTAAATACTGAGAGGAAGTAAGTATTGAAAATTTCACACATATCCTTATCACTGTCAGTGATCTGACCAGAGTTACTCTTAAGTGGGCCAATCTTCTCCCTAATCTTACTTCTGTATGCCTGAAAGAACCCTTTGGGGTAAGTCTTTGAATTCTTTGCGACCTTAGCCTCATAATCCCTTTATGCTTTTCTTATTCCTTTTTTTTATTTTTCTCTTTAATTTAATATATTGATTTCTTAACTGCCCATCCCCTCTTTTAATACGCCTATATATACCTCTCTTTTGACCAATGAGATGTTTTAATCTATTGCTCATCCATTTGGGATCATTTTTGTTAGATCTAGTTCCCCTACTCGGAACAAAAGTTGTCTGGGCAGCTAGAACTATGCTCTGAAAAACGTCATATTTGCAACCAACACCAGCTACCTGACCATAGTCAGGTCATCCCAATTTAGCCCACCCAGGTAATTTTTCAGTCCAATGAAATCGGCCAAGCGAAAGTCTGGGACAGAGATTTGATTGCAGTTATCTGGGTAATTCCATGATATAATGAAACTAAGTGATTTGTGATCACTTTCCCCAAGCTCATCATTAACCTCATGATTATTAGTTAGTGATTCTTTGTTGGCAAGAATCAAGTCAAGCAGATTGTTGCCTCTAGATGGTTCTGTCACAGACTGTTTTAAAAAGCAATCCTGAACCGTATCAAGAAAGTCACAAGACTCAAGATTTCCTGTCATATTGTTCCGATCATTTTGTCTAAAGTTAAAATCTCCCATTAACACAACATTTTCATATCTAGATGCCTTATGAATTTCGTCCCATAACAGCTTACTGCACTCCCTATCTAGGTTTGGGGGGCTATATATCACACCCAAAATTAATTTTTCACGACCCTCGAGAAACTGTAGCCAAACAGATTCTGTGTTCGATGTTTCTAATCTTATTTCATGTCTAAGACAATTTAAATTTTCTTTGACACATCGCCACTCCACCACCCTTCCTGTTGACCCTATCAGTGTGGAATAGTTTATAATCCTGTATGTTACATTCAGAAGGAATTTCTCTATCTTTCATGTTGAACCAGATCTCTGTTATACCAATAATATCTATATTACCTACACTTGCAAGTAATCTTAGCTCCTCTATCTTATGTCTTAAACTCCTAGTATTTGTATAGTAAACCTTAAGAGCTGGTCACTCGTTGCCTCTACTATCTCTCTTTGTTTGTTGATCAATTAATTTGCCTTTACTAGCATCTTTATTTTGAATATTGTCTTTTAAACATATCCCTGAGGTAACAGGGATGAGAATGAAATTAGGTTAGAAGCTCCCACACCTCCGTATGCCCTCGGATGGTTGCCCAAAAGCTAGCTGTGCGCTGGCTGCACCATTCTTGTAGGGTTGGGTCGTCCTGTGGTTCTCGCTTACCATGAGGCAGGCCAGTACAACATGGGTTCGAATCCTTGGCTAGCGCAGTGTTGTTACTGATCAATACCACTCGTTCGTGGTTACAATAATATATAAATACTGCTCGTGAGGCTAGTACACAAAACGGGGATGAGAATGAAATTAGCTTAGAACAAGGTGAGAGTGTGGTGAGAATGGTATAGCACTGCATACCTTGTTCCAAGGTTCGTAGGTTCGAGTCTCCTTCAGCCAGAGATCAGTGTTAGTGCATATTTCGCCTGCTCTTGCGAATTCCTTGCATTGTTAAAATCTCTAGTAAGGCTGATGCATGCAGGGGATGAGATGAAAAGCTGTAAGCCTTCTGAAAGCTGGCTGCCTTGGATCAAAGTCTAGCGCAAGCTGGACGCCAAGGTATTAGTCCAGTGTGGTGAGAATGGTATAGCACTACGTACCTTGTTCAAAGGTTCGTAGGTTCGAGCCTCCTTCAGCCAGAGATCAGTGTTTGTATATATATATATATATATATATATATATATATATATATATATATATATATATATATATATATACATGTCGTGCCGAATAGGCAGAATTTGCGATCTTGGCTTAAATAGCAACGCTCATATTGCCATATAGGACAAGTGAAAATTTGTGTATGCAATAATTTCGCCAAAATCATTCTGAACCTAACGAAAAAAGTAAATTCCACTGTGTTTGTTTAGTATTAAATTATTGTAAACAAATGTAAAATATATTTAGTTGGGTTAGGCTAAAATAAATTGTTCTTGTTATAATAAGGTTAGGTAAGTTTTCTAATATTCTTTTGGTGCAAAATTAAAAATTTTTACATTAACGTTAATGAAAAAAATATATCTGTAAACGTATAAGAGAAAAATTTAGAAAGGAATTAATTTTATATGAGTTCTTGCTAACTGACCAGTTTTACATATTCGGCACGACATACATATGTATATATATATATATATATATATATATATATATATATATATATATCTTCTTCTTTCAACACACCGGCTGTATCCCACCGAGGCGGGGTGGCCCAAAAGGAAAACGAAAGTTTCTCCTTTTACATTTAGTAATATATACAGGAGAAGAGGTTACTAGCCCCTTGCTCCCGGCATTTTAGTCGCCTCTTACAACACGCATGGCTTACGGAGGAAGAATTCTGTTCCACTTCCCCATGGAGATAAGAGGAAATAAACAAGAATAAGAACTAGAAAGAAAATAGAAGAAAACCCAGAGGGGTGTGTATATATGTGCTTGTACATGTATGTGTAGTGTGACGTAAGTGTAAGTAGAAGTAGCAAGACGTACCTGAAATCTTGCATGTTCATGAGACAGAAAAAAGGACACCAGCAATCCTAACATCATGTAAAACAATTACAGGCTTTCGTTTTACACTCACTTGGCAGGACGGTAGTACCTCCCTGGGCGGTTGCTGTCTACCAACCTACTACCTATAATATATATATATATATATGTATATATAGATATACATATATATATATATACATATATACATATATATATACATATATATATATATATATATATATATATATATATATATATATATATATATATATATATATATATATATATATATATATATATATATATATATATATATATATATATATATATATATATATATATATATATATATATATATATATATATATATATATATATATATATATATATATATATATATATATATATATATATATATATATATATATATATATATATATATATATATATATATATATATATATATATATATATATATAGAGGCAGGGTGACCCAAAAAGAAAGAAAATCCCTCAAAAAGAAAATACTTTCATCGTCATTCAACACTTTCACCACACTCAAACATAATCACTATTTTTGCAGAGGTGCTCAGAATGCAACAGTTTAGAAGCATATACGTATAAAGATACACAATATATCCCTCCAAACTGCCAATATCCCAACCCCCTCCTTATAAAAATAACTGGTTTCCCTGAATCCCTTCACTAAATATTACCCTGATCACACTCCAACAGCTCGTCAGGTCCCAATTACCATTCGTCTCCATTCACATTGGCCATGAGGCCCAAAAAAGAATATAACTTTCACCATCATGTACTCCATCACTGTCTTGCCAGAGGCGCGCTTACACTCCAGTCATAAAACTAAAACATTAACACCCTTCCTTCAGAGTGCAGTCACTGTACTTTCCATTCATGGAAACTTGACGGTTTTACCTGAATCCTTTCATAAATATTACCTTGCTCACACTCCAACAGCACGTCAAGTCCTAAAACCATTTGCCTAAATTTGTTCCTATCTAACACGCTCATGCATGCTTGCCCCTCGCACACAAAACCTCCTTCACCCCTTCCTTCCAACATTTCCTAGGACGACCCATACCCTGCCTTTCCTCCTCTACAGATTTATATACTCTCAAAGTCATTCTAATTTGTTCTTAACTCTCTACATGTCCGAACCACTTCAATAACCCCTCCTCAGCCCTATGAATAATAGTTTTGATAATCCTGCACCTCCTCGTAATTTCCATACTATGAATTTTCTGCACTATATTCACACAACACATTGCCCTCAGACATGACATCTCCATTGCCTTCAGCCATCTCCCTTTTGCAAAATTCACCACCCATGCTTCACACCCATTTAAGAGTGCTGGTATAACTATGCTTTCATACATTCCCGTCTTTGCTTCCATAGACAAAGTTCTTTGTCTCCACGGACTCCTCAGTGCGCCACTCGCCTTTTCCCCCTTCATCAGTTACATGATTCACCTTAACTTTCATAAACCCATCTGCTGACACGTCCACTTCTCAATATCTGAATACATTCACCTCCTCCATGCTCTCTCTCTCCAATCCTTAACAATGGTGCATCCAGCCAAGCTAGATGTTATACCCACCATCGAAGGACATACGGTTGTGTGGACGCCTCTGAGCTAATTTCATTGTACTCCCTGTTTGTGTACTAGCTCAACAATCAGTATATTATGTTATTGTACCCACGGAACAAGTGGTATTGATCAATAACAACACTGCACAAGCCAAGGAGTCGAACCCATGCTGTTTTGGCCCGCCTCATGGTAAGACAAAACACATGACGCTTTAGACCACTAGACCACACAATCCTTAACAATGGTGTATCCAGCGTTTTGTCTCACCATGAGGCGGGCCAAAACAGCATGGGTTAGACTCCTTGGCTAGTGCAGTGTTGTTATTGATCAATACCACTTGTTCCGTGGGTACAATAACATAATATACTGCTTGTTGAGCTAGTATACAAACAGGGAGTACAATGAAATTAGCTCAGAGGCGTCCACACAACCGTATGTCCTTCGATGGTGGGTAAGATAAGATAAGATAAGATTTCGTTCGGATTTTTAGGCCCGGAGGGTTAGCCACCCAGGATAACCCAAGAAAGTCAGTGTGTCATCGAGGACTGTCTAACTTATTTCCATTGGGGTCCTTAATCTTGTCCCCCAGGATGCGACCCACACCAGTCGACTAACACCCAGGTACCTATTTGCTGCTAGGTGAACAGGACAACAGGTGTAAGGAAACGTGTCGAAATGTTTCCTCCCGCGGGGAATCGAACCCGGGCCCTCCGTGTGTGAAGTGGGAGCTTTAGCCACCAGGCCACCATTGTTAAGTATTGTGTGGTCTAGTGGTTTACAGCGTCATGCATTTTCTCTCACCATGAGTCGGGCCAAAACAGCATGGGTTCGACTCCTAGTGCAGTGTTGTTATTGATCAATACCACTTGTTCCGTGGGAAGGCCTTCATATTTCCGGATCTTCTTGGTCTCCCTGTAGCTGCCAGCACCACCCGCTTCAGCTTCAGAGTATGGCAAGTAAGTGTCCTTCACTGTGGTGTCACAGGTGTAGTCACAGGCAATCTGCTTACCATCCCTCCAGGGTAGCATAGTGATTCTGTCAGGACGTTTTTGACTTCCGTCAGACCTCTGAACTTGAGGTTCCTGTTCAGTTGGGCAACGGTTGTAGCGAGGCTTCTATTTACGAGGTCCTTGACCTCCTCACGTCTAGCACACTTGCCTTCTGACGTGTGACACATGAGACCACGAAGTCAAAATTGATCAGCCGTCTCCCCTCTGTAAAAATACACCTATGTTCAGTGAGGATGGGGTGGCTACGAGAAGAGCAACACCAATCCGAATGGCTTGTAGGTCGAGTCGAGTGGCCAGAGAGGAATTGGGAACACCTAAAAGGAAATCTCCTGAATGTGGTGCATTCACCGCTAGGAGACGAGCTTTGTTCTTTCCTGAAGTGTTGGTGAGCAGTGTGTCGGCGATTTTTTCCATGATCAGTTTGTCCCAGTAGTACTGTGTATATGTGTGTATGATAAATTAGACACATGTCCAACTCTTGGGTATCTTTATTGAGGAAACGTTTCGCCACACAGTGGCTTCATCAGTCCATACGTAGGAGAAACTTGAAGAACAGGAGGAGAATAAGGTAATCAGTCCCTCAACCTTGAGTCGATGTGCTCAGTCCATCAATCTTGAATAGAATACGGCATATGAGCGGAGAAGCAGCTTATAAACCGTATGGCAGGAGAGGTGTAGCAGTCATAGGTGGCGTCACATTTGTTCAATGTGGAAGTAGGTCGTGCCCAAGAATGTGTCTAATTTATCAACATGTCGGTTCTCTGAACCATTCATCTACAAATATGTGTGTATACACACACACACACGCAATATATATATATATATATATATATATATATATATATATATATATATATATATATATATATATATATATATATATATATATATATATATATACATATATAACATATATATATATATATATATATATATATATATATATATATATATATATATATATATATATATATATTTATATATATATATATATATATATATATATATATATATATATATATATATATATATATATATATATATATATATATATGTATATATATAGACATATATATATATATATATATATATTTATATATATATATATATATATATATATACACACACACACATATATATATATATATATATATACACACACACACATATATATATATATATATATATATACACAGATATATATATATATATATATATATATATATATATATATATATATATATATATATATATATATATATATATATGTCGTGCCGAATATGTAAAACTGGTCAATTAGCCAGAACTCATTTAAAATTAAGTCCTTTCCAAAATTTTCTCTTATACTTTTAAAGATATATTTTTTTCATTAATGTTAATGTAATTTTTTTTAATTTTGAACCAAAAGAAACTTAGAAAACTTACCTAACCTTATTATAACAAGAACAATTTATTTTAGCCTAACCCAACTAAATATATTTTAGATTTGTTTACAGTAATTTAATACTAAACAAACACAATGAAATATGTTTTTTCTTTAGGTTCAGAATGATTTTGGCGAAATTATTGCATACACAAATTTTCACATGTCCTATATGGCAATATGAACGTTGCTATTTAAGCCAAGATCGCAAATTCTGCCTATTCGGCACGACATATATATATATATATATATATATATATATATATATATATATATATATATATATATATATATATATATATATATATATATATATATATATATATATATATATATATATATATATATATATATTTATTTATTTATTTATTATTTTTATTTATTATCACACCGGCCGATTCCCACCAAGGCGGGGTGGCCCGAAAAAGAAAAACTTTCACCATCATTCACTCCATCACTGTCTTGTCAGAAGGGTGCTTTACACTACAGTTTTTAAACTGCAACATTAACACCCTTCCTTCAGAGTGCAGGCACTGTACTTCCCATCTCCAGGACTTAAGTCCGGCCTGCCGGTTTCCCTGAACCCATTCATAAATGTTACTTTGCTCACACTCCAACAGCACGTCAAGTATTAAAAACCATTTGTCTCCATTCACTCCTATCAAACACCCTCACGCATACCTGCTGGAAGTCCAAGCCCCTCGCACACAAAACCTCCTTTACCCCCTCTCTCCAACCTTTCCTAGGCCGACCCCTACCCCGCCTTCCTTCCACAACAGACTGATACACTCTTGACGTCATTCTGTTTCGCTCCATTCTCTCTACATGTCCGAACCACCTCAACAACCCTTCCTCAGCCCTCTGGACAACAGTTTTGGTAATCCCGCACCTCCTCCTAACTTCCAAACTACGAATTCTCTGCATTATATTCACACCACACATTGCCCTCAGACATGACATCTCCACTGCCTCCAGCCTTCTCCTCGCTGCAACATTCATCACCCATGCTTCACACCCATATAAGAGCGTTGGTAAATCTATACTCTCATACATTCCCCTCTTTGCCTCCAAGGACAAAGTTCTTTGCCTCCACAGACTCCTAAGTGCACCACTCACTCTTTTCCCCTCATGAATTCTATGATTCACCTCATCTTTCATAGACCCATCCGCTGACACGTCCACTCCCAAATATCTGAATACATTCACCTCCTCCATACTCTCTCCCTCCAATCTGATATTCAGTCTTTCATTACCTAATCTTTTTGTTATCCTCATAACCTTACTCTTTCCTGTATTCACCTTTAATTTTCTTCTTTTGCACACCCTACCAAATTCATCCACCAATCTCTGCAACTTCTCTTCAGAATCTCCCAAGAGCACAGTGTCATCAGCAAAGAGCAGCTGTGACAACTCCCACTTTGTGTGTGATTCTTTATCTTTTAACTCCACGCCTCTTGCCAAGACCCTCGCATTTACTTCTCTTACAACCCCATCTATAAATATATTAAACAACCACGGTGACATCACACATCCTTGTCTAAGGCCTACTTTTACTGGGAAATAATTTCCCTCTTTCCTACATACTTTAACTTGAGCCTCACTATCCTCGTAAAAACTCTTCACTGCTTTCAGTAACCTACCTCCTACTCCATACACCTGCATCATCCGCCACATTGCCCCCCTATCCACCCTGTCATATGCCTTTTCCAAATCCATAAATGCCACAAAGACCTCTTTAGCCTTATCTATACTGTTCACTTATATGTTTCACTGTAAACACCTGGTCCACACACCCCCTACCTTTCCTAAAGCCTCCTTGTTCATCTGCTATCCTATTCTCCGTCTTACTCTTAATTCTTTCAATAATAACTCTACCATACACTTTACCAGGTATGCTCAGCAGACTTATCCCCCTATAATTTTTGCACTCTCTTTTATCCCCTTTGCCTTTATACAAAGGAACTATGCATGCTCTCTGCCAATCCCTAGGTACCTTACCCTCTTCCATACATTTATTAAATAATTGCACCAACCACTCCAAAACTATATCCCCTCCTGCTTTTAACATTTCTGTCTTCATCCCATCAATCCCGGCTGCCTTACCCCCTTTCATTTTACCTACTGCCTCACGAACTTCCCCCACACTCACAACTGGCTCTTCCTCACTCCTATATATATATATATATATATATATATATATATATATATATATATATATATATATATATTTATCTATATATATATATATATATATATATATACATATATCTATATAAATTGTGGGACCCATTGCCTCGGAGAAGTGCATAAAAAGACTTCAAGGAAGAATATTTGGATTTCTTCCTGAAGCCGTTTGAATATTCCACTTCCCCTACCACCCCATCTTTTAGTATATTTTTTTTTTACCAATAGGAATATTTTATTACATAATATGGTACAGAAGATTTAAGAGATACATTGTTGATATAAAGGTGGCATATACTGTACATGTTGTTACGTGTGTATCACCGATTATAAGGCGAAAATCTCATCCAGCTCCTCAGAGCTGGGGCGTGTGCCCAAAATACAGCAGGCATTACCCCTTTGAACAGCCGCACTGAGCCGCTGGAACAGAAAACTAGCTGCCCTGGGATCCCTAGTTACCCTGATGAGTCTTTTTCCCAGCTCCTTAAGGAATTTAGATGCACTCTTTCCCCATGAGCCAAGGGTCTCTGAGCCTATGGGAACAAACATATAATGATGGGGAAGTTCTCCATATTTTCTAGACTTTTGGGACTCCCTGAAGCTGGCAGCTGCCCCTCCTTCCTCCCTGGTGTATTGGAGATAGGTATCAGCCAAGGTAGATGCACATGTATAGTCCCACACCACCTGCTTCCCATCTGTCCAGGCTTGAAGGGTGATACCATCTGGACGCTTCTGGCTGCCATCAGATCTGCATAGTTGGGGTGGCTCCCTTACTGCTGGGCATCCAGCTGTTGTGAGGCTCCTCTTGATGATGTTATTAACCTCCTCATGTCTTGCAATCTTTCCCTCGGATTTACGGCACACAAGACCATGGTACCCGAATCGGTCTGCTGCTTCACTGCCACAAATACACCTGTGTTCGGCGAGAATAGGGGCGGCAAGTCGAAGGGCAACACCGATGCGGATGGTCTGTGGGTCGAGACGTGTGCCAAGGCTGGAGTTGGGAACAGCCAACAGAAAGTCCCCAGCATGATGGGCTCTCACTGCCAGGAGGCGGGCTCTATCCTTCCCTGACACACTCTGAAGCATTGTTGAGGCAATATTTTCCACTATTGGACCATCCCAGTGCGATTGTTTGTAGTTGTTGGGGGGAGCAGGTCTGGCTCCAGAGCCCGTTAGATTATCCCAGATCATTGCTCCGTCAATGAATTTTTGGTCCTGGACTCCTACCTTGTCCCTAAGATGTTCAGGGAGAATCGCTGCTACAAGCTCTCTGGATGCAATACACGAGGACAGAAAAGCAGGTAACGCAATCTGTGATGACTTGCGGACACCAATGCCTCCTAGTCTGACTGGAAGTGTAGCTTGGTTCCACTGCCCGTCTTCTAGAGTAAGGTTAAGTACTTTCGTAAAAATCTGCCTCAGAATACTGTCATATTCGTGCAGTATAGGGTTATCATATGAAGGTGCACATCTTAGGAAATATGTCAACCTGGGCAGACTCAAGCACTTTGTGAGAAGGTACAAGGCATCGTGGGTGTCCAGATTGCCTATTCGTTGTTCCATTCTCCTTAACTCTTCCAATTTCTTCCTCAGAATTGTGTCAATGGCATTGCTTCCCAGAGGTGCTCCTAGCAAGACACTATTTGTGGGGGCAATGACTGCTGCTCCTGGTAGTTTTGATCTCACTGCATTTATCACTTGTTGACTGACTGAGATGATTTCACATTTGGATGGATTCAGGATGAGACCCATTTCCTGTCCCCGTGTCATTACCTGTGTAAGGTCATGTAGGAGGGACTCTTTTGTACCTGCTAGTGTGCCATCATCTAGGAACCAGATGTTTAGCTCGCTGGTCAGTCTGACTGTGATTTCCCTAACTGCTATACAGAAGAGAAATGGTGCAAGAGGATCTCCTTGTTGGACACCCTCCGATGATGTAATTTCATGCTCTCCAAAGAGAAGCATTGATTCCTTGCTATACCCGGCTGAAACAAAAGGGAAGAGACCAGGGAAATGTTCTTGTACTGCTGCTAATACCACGTCTCTTTTCAGGAGATTGAACGCATTCTTGAAATCTAATTTTACCACTGCATTGTCCTCAGGCAGGTTGTTGATATACGCCCTTGTTGCATGAACCGCTGCTTCACTTCCTTGAGAGACCCCAAAGCCAAGCTGGTTTGGTTGAAGCATCATGGCTGCCTGTGCACGAATACTTCGGACAGCAGCTTTGGATACGAGGCGGCGTAAGGTGTTGCCTACTGCAATTGGCCGAATTCCTCCATCCTTCTATATATATCTATATATATATATATATATATATATATATATATATATATATATATATATATATATATATATATATATATATATATATATATATATATACATACATATATCTATATATATATATATATATATATATATATATATATATATATATATATATATATATATATATATATATAATATATATATATATATATATATATATATATATATATATATATATATATATATATATATATATATATATATATATATATATATATATATATATATACAGTGCTCGTCACGGCTTTATGCAGTTAAAGAGTAACTGCTTCTTGAACTCATTTAAGGTACCAACAGATGTCTTCTTCGAGGGGCCACACCGAGGCTTTCCAGACGGTAACTCGACACCGCCACAAGTCTTGAAACCCTGCACCCAGTGCCTCACTGAAAGCTCACACACACACCAACGTTCTCCAATATTTCTTTCGTCTGTGAAGCCCTATGGTTTGAGCTATAGTTTCAGGTGTTAAAGTCTTCATTTTACCCATAACCAAACATGTGTGGTCCCTAAACCAAAAGGAACATCGGAAAAAAGATGAGGTGGATGCGAGACAAACGTGCACCACTTCCCCTCACCACGGCAACCATGTGAGCACTGATGAGTTATTTTGCAGTGTGGCAGCAGGATGAGACATCATGCTAATGGCTACTAGCCGCCATAATGCACTAACGAAAAGAGACCCCCTTGTATGGTGGGCCATTGATGTTCGTATATATATATTTATATACATATATATATATATATATATATATATATATATATATATATATATATATATATATATATATATATATATATATATATATATATATATATATATATATATATATATATATATACATATATATATATATATACATATATATATATATATATATATATATATATATATATATATATATATATATATATATATATATATATATATATATATATATATATATATTATATAGGGAGGTACCGCCTCTAGAACTGTCCTAGGGACCCTCATCCTCAGAGAAAAGAATAAACTTGCTTCAGGGATAACTCAAGGTTCTCCCTGGAGCAATTTGAGAATTTTCTCCTACCACCCCCTATATTAATGTATATTTTATTTAAAGACAAAATACATTGACAAAACATTCACAAAGATACAATAGAAAGTAAAACAACATAGGTAACTCAGAGCTACATCTCGAATACTTAGTCCAGCTCCCCGGCAGTGGACTGCGTGCCCAGAATGCTGCAGGAATTTCCTCTCTGGGTCCCAACACTGAGTCTCTGAAAGAGGAAGCTGGTCGCCCTGTGGTCCTTGGTTTTTATGATGAGCTTTTCACCCAGCTCTTTGAGGAACTTTAGAGCACACTTGCCCCATGCTCCAAGGGTCTCCGACTCTATTGGGATGAAGTTATAGCAAGGGGGAAGGTCTTCATATTTGCGGATCTTCTGGGTCTACCTGTGGCTGTCAGCTTCACCCCCTTCCACTACAGAGTATGGCAAGTAGGTGTCTGCCAATGTGGCGGCACAGGTGTAGTCCCAGGCAATCTGCTTTCCATCCTTCCTAGGTAGCATAGTGGCTCCATCAGGACGCTTTTGACTTCCGTCAGACCTCTGCACTTGGGGTTCCCGTTGAGCTGTGCAACGGGCTGTGGCGAGGTTTCTCTTTATGATGTTATTGACCTCCTCATGCCTGGCATACTTCCCTTCTGCTGTGTGACACACGAGACCATGAAGTCCAAATTGATCAGCTGTCGCCCTGCCGCAAATACACCTATGTTCGGTGAGGATGGGGGCGGCTAGGCGAAGAACAACACCAATCTGAATGGCATGTGGGTCTAGTCGAGTGCCCAAGGAGGAATTGGGAACAGCTAACAGGAAATCTCCTGAGTGTGGTGCCTTCACTGCCAGGAGATGAGCTTTGTCATTTCCTGAGGCGTTGGAGAGCACTGTGTTTGCGATTTTTTCCATGATCGGTTTGTCCCAGTGGGACTATTTGTGTTCTTTGGGAGGAGCTGGTCTACTGGAGGAATCAGTAAGGGTGTCTCACCGAATCGCTGCTTCAGTAAACCTGGGGTCTTGAACTCCTACCACGTCTCTCAAGCGTTCGGGAACAATCTTCTTAAATAATGCACTGGAAGCCAAACACGAAGACAGAAAAGCAGGTAAAGCAACTTGCGTTGCTTTGCGCACCCCTATACCTCCCAGTCGCACTGGGAGGGTTGCCTGATCCCATATATATATATATATATATATATATATATATATATATATATATATATATATATATATATATATATTTATTTATATAAACATTGATCTCTGGCTGAAGGAGACTCGAACCTACGAACCTTGGAACAAGGTACAGAGTGCTTTACCAATCTACCCACACTGGACCAATACCTTAGAGTCCAGCTTGCACTAGACTTTGATCCAAGGCAGCCAGCTTTCTGGGTCCATTGTGGGTAGATTGGTAAAGCACTGCGTACCTTGTTCCAAGGTTCGTAGGTTCGAGTCTCCTTCAGCCAGAGATCAGTGTTTGTGTATGTTTCTCCTGCTCTTGCGAATTCCTTGCATTGTTAATATCTATAGTAAGGTTGATGCATGCAGGAGATGAGATGAAAAGCTGTAAGCCTTCTCCCTGAAAGCTGGCTGCCTTGGATCAAAGTCTAGCGCAAGCTGGACTTCAAGGTATTGGTCCAGTGGGTAGATTGGTAAAGCACCGCATACCTTGTTCCAAGGTTCGTAGGTTCGAGTCTTCTTCAGCCAGAGATCAGTGTTTATATATATATATATATATATATATATATATATATATATATATATATATATATATATATATTTATATATATATATATATATATATAGGTAGGTAAAATGAAAGGGGGTAAGGCAGCCAGGATTGATGGGATAAAGATAGAAATGTTAAAAGCATGTGGGGATATAGTTTTGGAGTGGTTGGTGTAATTATTTAATAAATGTATAGAAGAGAGTAAGGTACCAAGGGATTGGCAGTGAGCATGCATAGTTCTTTTGTATAAAGGCAAAGGGGACAAAAGAGAGTGCAAAAATTATAGGGGTATAAGTCTGTTGAGTATACCTGGTAAAGTGTATGATAGAGTTATTATTGAAAGAATTAAGAGTAAGACAGAGAAAAGGATAGATGAACAAGGAGGCTTTAGGAAAGGTAGGGGGTGTGTGGACCAGGTGTTTACAGTGAAACATATAAGTGAACAGTATTTAGATAAGGCTAAAGAGGTTTTTGTGGCATTTATGGATTTGGAAAAGGCGTATGACAGGGTGGATAGGGGGGGGGGCAATGTGGCAGATGTTGCAGGTGTATGGTGTAGGAGGTAGGTTACTGAAAGCAGTGAAGAGTTTTTACGAGGATAGTGAGGCTCAAGTTAGAGTATGTAGGAAAGATGGAGATTGTTTCCCAGTAAAAGTAGGCCTTACACAAGGATGTGTGATGTCACGGTGGTTGTTCAATATATTTATAGATGGGGTTATAAGAGAAGTAAATGCGAGGGTCTTGGCAAGAGGCGTGGAGTTAAAAGATAAAGAATCACACATAAAGGGGGAGTTGTCACAGTTGCTCTTTGCTGATGACACTGTGCTCTTGGGAGATTCTGAAGAGAAGTTGCAGAGGTTGGTGGATGAATTTGGTAGAGTATGCAAAAGAAGAAAATTAAAAGTGAATGCAGGAAAGAGTAAGGTTATGATGATAACAAAAAGATTAGGTGATGAAAGATTGGATATCAGATTGGAGGGAGAGAGTATGGAGGAGGTGAATGTATTCAGATATTTGGGAGTGGACGTGTCAGCAGATGGGTCTATGAAAGATGAGGTGAATCATAGAATTGATGAGGGGAAAAGGGTGAGCGGTGCACTTAGGAGTCTGTGGAGACAAAGAACTTTGTCCTTGGAGGCAAAGAGGGGAATGTATGAGAGTATAGTTTTACCAGCGCTCTTATATGGGTGTGAAGCATGGGTGATGAATGTTGCAGCGAGGAGAAGGCTGGAGGCAGTAGAGATGTCATGTCTGAGGGCAATGTGTGGTGTGAATATAATGCAGAGAATTCGTAGTTTGGAAGTTAGGAGGAGGTGCGGGATTACCAAAACTTTTGTCCAGAGGGCTGAGGAAGGGTTGTTGAGGTGGTTCGGACATGTAGACAGAATGCAGCGAAACAGAATGACTTCAAGAGTGTATCAGTCTGTAGTGGAAGGAAGGCGGGGTAGGGGTCGGCCTAGGAAAGGTTGGAGGGAGGGGTTAAAGGAGGTTTTGTGTGCGAGGGGCTTGGACTTCCAGCAGGCATGCGTGAGCGTGTTTGATATGAGTGAATGGATACAAATGGTTTTTAATACTTGACGTGCTGTTGGAGTGTGAGCAAAGTAACATTTATGAAGGGGTTCAGGGGAACCGGCAGGCCGGACTTGAGTCCTGGAGATGGGAAGTACAGTGCCTGCACTCTGAAGGAGGGGTGTTAATGTTGCAGTTTAAAAACTGTAGTGTAAAGCACCCTTCTGGTAAGACAATGATGGAGTGAATGATTGTGAAAGCTTTTCTTCTTCGGGCCTCCCTGCCTTGGTGGGAATCGGCCAGTGTGCTAATAAAAAAAATAATAAAATTATATATATATATATATATATATATATATATATATATATATATATATATATATATATATATATATATATATATATATATATATATATATATATATATATATATATGTCGTGCCGAATAGGCAGAACTTGCGATCTTGGCTTAAATAGCAACGCTCATCTTGCCATATAGGACAAGCGAAAATTTGTGTATGCAATAATTTCGCAAAAATCATTTTGAACCTAACGAAAAAAATATATTTCACGTTGTTTGATTAGTATTAAATTATTGTAAACAAATCTAAAATATATTTAGTTGGGTTAGGCTAAAATAAATTGTTCTTTTTGTAATAAGGTTAGGTAAGTTTTCTAAGATTCTTTTGGAGCAAAATTAAATTTTTTTACATTAACATTAATGAAAAAAATGTATCTTTAAACGTATAAGAGAAAATTTTAGAAAGGACTTAATTTTAAACGAGTTCTTGCTAATTGACCGGTTTTACATATTCGGCACGACATATATATATATATATATATATATATATATATATATATATATATATATATATATATATATATATATATATATATATATATATATTTCTTTCTTTCAACACACCGGCCGTATCCCACCGAGGTGGGGTGGCCCAAAAGGAAAAACGAAAGTTTCTCCTTTTGCATTTAGTAATATAAGTATGGGAAGGCCTAGCCAAACCTAGACGGTCACTCCCATCCTCCAGAGCACCAAGCTTGTGCAAAAGTTTTTTTCATCAATTACCTAACAGTTCACATCAGGGTGAAATTATTTACAAACATCACTTCTCTGGGATCTGGCTGAGTGCCTTAAGTACTGTGTACTTCGATGAGAAGTGCGCAGGTTCGAATCCTGCTGCACACTGAATGATATTGTTTGTAAATAATTTAGTTTGTTTGATAGCAATGCCACCGTGATCAATGTGATAGCTGTAACACCCACCCCCACCCCCACCCCCACCCCCACCCCCACCCCTCTTCCAACATACTAAATGTTAGTCATGACCTCGAGCACCATGTACTAGTTATGCCCCCATAAACTATGTAGTATATGGGTAATATAAAACTAAATATTTCTGACTCGATAATTTATGTTTCAGATATCATCGTATCAAGTAATGATTTCGTACAGTTTACCGTCACTATGAAGCTTAATGAAATGTTTTACGCTTGGACCTTGGGCGCCTGCTGCTGGATCATCGTTGTTACCTTTTGGACCAAACGTAGGACAATGTCTGCTCACCTAGACCAATACAGACAACTTCAAGACAATGGGTTAAAAACATGGGTGTATTTACTTGTCGTTTTCCTACCATTATTAATCAACACCTCGACTTTCTCCTTATGGTATTTTACTGACCTGGGTGCAACATTTCCGTTGTGGCTTATAATTCTGTTTACTCTCTCTTTTCTGTGGTCAAATGCTGTAGTATTAGTCCCATCATGTTACTATATTATTCTCGGACAAATAATCAATGACTCATTAACTGCAACTAATGAAGCACTAACTCAGGCCGTCCAGAGAGGAAGCGAGATGGATTTAACACAACTGCATAAGCAACACATCTCCCTCAGGAAGCTTTACAGGGAGATGGAGGGTTTACTATCCATTCCTCTGACTGTCTTCATTGTCTACTGCTTCTGCATAATCATCAGCTCAATCTTTTACTCAATTGCACAACTAAGGATGCGCACTGTAAACTTAACGGTCATAACAAGCATGGTAGCTCAGTGCATATTGCTGGCAGTGATGCTGCTCATGGGACACATTGCAGACAGCATCTTGAATAAGGTTAGTAGTCGAACACAACCTCTAACACACCCACACAGTCACACAGACACACAGACACACAGACAAACAGACACACACACGCGGGGTTCCACAGGGGTCAGTCCTAGGACCTGTTCTGTTCTTGGTATATGTGAACGACATAACGGAAGGGATAGACTCAGAAGTGTCCTTGTTTGCAGATGATGCGAAGTTAATGAGAAGAATCAAATCGGACGAGGATCAGGCAGGACTACAAAGAGACCTGGACAGGCTACAAGCCTGGTCCAGCAACTGGCTCCTTGAATTTAACCCTGCCAAATGCAAAGTCATGAAGATTGGGGAAGGGCAAAGAAGACCGCAGATACAATATAGTTTAGATGGCCAAAGACTGCAAACCTCACTCAAGGAAAAAGATCTGGGGGTGAGTATAACACCGAGCATATCTCCTGAGGCACACATCAATCAGATAACTGCTGCAGCATACGGGCGCCTGGCAAACCTACGGATAGCGTTCCGATACCTCAGTAAGGATTCGTTTAAGACTCTGTATACCATCTACGTCAGGCCCATACTGGAGTATGCAGCACCAGTTTGGAATCCAAGAGCTCATGGGGCACACACACACACACACACACACACACACTGTATTAGAAAAGAAACTGAAGGTTTGGTACACCAACGCAGACGGAATAACAAATAAATATGAGGAGTGGTATAAAAGAAATGTGGAGACATCCCCAGACATCACAGCACTCACGGAAACGAAGCTCACGTTGTTGATAACAAATGTAATCTTTCCATTTTGGATATCAGATTCTGAGAAAAGATAGAAGAAGATGTGGAGGAGGAGTTGCACTGATCTTTAAAAACCATTTGAGTTTTAAGGAAATAGAAGGAATGGACAAAATGGGAGCAAGAGACTGGAGGTACCAAAGTGGTGATTGCGGTGGTGTACAACTCGCCACAGAATAGCAGGAGGCGAAGGGAAGAATATGGTGAAGCAACAGAAGAATGGTGGACACACTAGCTGAGGTGGCCAGAAGGGCCCACGTGGGAAGATAAAGTTTCTAGTTGTGGGTGATTTCAATATAGAGATTGACTGAGAAAACCTGGAGCTGCAAGGGGAACCAGAAACGTGGAGAGCTAAGATGATGGAATTGTTAATAAAAAATTTCATCCATCAACATGTCAGGGACACACCCAAAGAGAGAGGAGAGGATGAACCGGCATGGCTGGACCTCTTATTCACTTTAATTAGTTCTGACATTGAGGACATCACATATGAAAAGCTTCTGGGAGCTACTGATCACGTGGTCCTTAGCTTCGAATATATAGTTGAGCTAAAAGTGGAGAATGAAGCAGAACGAGTAGGATGGGAGAAGCCAAACTATAAGAGGAGGACTACACATGCATGACAAATTTCCTACATGAGGTACAGTGGGAAAGAGAACTGAGGGGAAAAACAGTAAATGAAATGATGGAATATGTGACAACAAAATGAAAGGAGGCAGATGAAAGGTTAGTATCCAAGTCAACAGAAACAATAGGATGACCAAAACGAGCCCTTGGTTCATCCAGATTTGTAGAGAGACCAAAACTAAATGTGCTAGAGAATGGAAAAAGCATAGAAGACAAAGGACCCAGAGAAATAAGGAAATTAGTGGAGACAGAAAGGTTTCCAGCAAACCGGGATGGAAAGCTATGCCAACAAGTGCTGGACATATTATATACAACAGAGGAGGAAATGAAAAGGCTACTAGGTAAGGTAGATACCTAAAATGCAGTGGGTCTGGACAACATCGCTCTGTAAGTCTTGAGCGAGGGACCAGAGGCACTGTTTGTACCATTAACAACCATCTTCAACACCTCTACCAACCCTGGGCAACTACTTGAGGTGTGGAAGACTGCAAATGTAGTCCTAATCTTTAAGAACGGAGACAGGCAGTTGATATTAAACTACAGACCAGTGTCACTGACATGCCTAGTATACACACTCATGGAGAAGCTTATCAGTAGAAGAGTGGTGGAGTGCCTAGAAAAGAATGAGCTTATAAACGATAACCAGCACAGTTTCAGAGAAGGGAAATCCTGTTTCAAAAACCTTCGAGGTGACAGAACATAAAAATATATGAAAAAAAGGAACACTGCAGCAGGTTTACTGGCCTATGTGAGGCAGTTCCAATTCTCCTACCAGCTTAAGCCAATGCCTTAACCTAGTCAGGTCAGGTAAGATGAGAGAGAGAGAAAGAGAGAGAGGGTGAGGTAGTAGGAAGACTGCATTTTCTTGGACTGCAAGAAGACATTCGACACAGTTCCACACAAGAGATTACTGCAAAAGCTAGAGAAGCAGGCTATGTTTGTAGACGATGTGAAGCTAATGTAAAGAAAAGCCAGCTGCTCTAACCTACATCAATCACCAGCTAAGAGCTATATCAGCTTGGGGAAATAGATGGTAAGTAACATTTGAACCTGAGAAAATGCTAATGATGATGGTCTCTAGGCACCATAATGGTAATGCTGGTGCAGTAGTAAGGATGAATGGGAGGGTCTTGGCACCTGGAGAAGAAGTTGATAGCCTTGGTGTGAAATTTGACTCCAAACTGACCATGAAGAACTATGTTGTAAATCTTGCAAACAAGGCAGCCAGGAAGTTCACAGTACTTCGCCGTATCTCGCATCTGCTTTACAGTAGGGGTTGCAAGATTCTGTACGAGGTACAAGTATGCTCACACCTTGAGTATGCTCCACTTTCTTGGTTTGCCTGCCCCCCTCTCATATGCGACTGCTTGACAGAGTAGAGAACAGAGCAAGACGTCTCATCTCTCGCCTGGACCAATCCTGGATAGATCTGTCATTTCAGCAGAGCCTTCAACACAGAAGGGATGTGGGTGGCCTTACTGTTATATACAAGGCCAATATTGTCAAAGTACCACACTTGGATCCACTTCGAGGACAGCGTGAAACAAGCTTTTATGCCACAAGACAGGCAGAAAGCAGCAACTTCACTCTGGCTGTACCCTTCTCCAGAACATCATTCCACCTGAGATCCTATATACCCAGGATGACTCGAGTATGAACACATTCGTACAGCATAATGATGTCAACGAGATAAAGTCAGTTGAACAAATGAAAATGCTGGCCCACAGATGAGTCCAACTTCATCCTGTTCCCTACTTGTATGTCTCATAACAATAAAAATATTTTCAAATGATCTGATGTAGGTGACAGCTCTTAGCTTGCCAATAAAGTTAGGAATCCTTGACCTGTAAATAGCTGTCAATAAAGCTAGAGATCCTTAACCTTGTCAAACCCTGTGTAAAAAAAAAATTAAGTGGATGAGGATCAGATGGGACTACAAATGAACCAGGACAGGCTGATAACCTGTTCTAATAACTGGCTCCTGGAATCCCACCAAATGGTGGAGGGGTTGGTGAAGATGGTGAAAGAAGACCAGAGGCAGAGTACAGGCTAGCAGGGCCAAAGTCTGCAAACCTTACTCAAGGAAAAGGATCATGGGGTGAGTGTAATACCGAACACATCTCCTGAGGCACACATCAGCTAAATATGTGTTGCATCATATGGTCATCTGGAAAACCTGAGAACAGTGTTTCGACACCAGAGTCAGGAATCATTCAAGACTTTGTACACCGTGTATGTCAGGCCCATGCAGGATCCATACATATCTTTAAGAAGAGGTATGACAAAGCTCATGGAGCAAGAAGAAAGAGGACCTAGTAGTGACCTCCAAAGAGGCTGGATCAGGAGCTGTGACTTAATCCCTGCAATCACATTTAAGTAAATGCATATAGCTGAGCACGCACACACACACACACACACACACACACACACACACACATACACACACATACACACACACACACACACATGCAGGCAATGGAAGGAGGAAAGAGCAAAATCAGTGTTTATCCATGGGCTTCAGGAGAGAGAGGAAAGGACACACACTGAAAGACAGCAGGCAGAAAGAAAAGAGATTGAGAACATCATCACAGAAATAGGCGAAGAAAGCATGGACGAGATTGTAAATTTTCAGAGAATAGGGGAGGGGTACTTGAAGGGGAAAAAACGACCAATCAAGCTGATTTTCAGAACAGAAACAGTGCCAAACAGGATCCTGTCAGCAAATAGTGGACTATGCTGAATGGATCCAGATGTGGGTGAAACTTTTTTTGGGGTGGTGTTAAAAATGATAAGGACCTGCCTCGCATGGGCCAGTAGGCCTTCTGCAGTGTTCCTCCATTCTTATGTTCTTAGAAACCATAGTTGAAGTACTCGGCAGAGTAAAAGAGGATGTTCCTAGACAGAGACATAACAAAAGCAGAACGACAGCAGCTGAGGGAGAGGACAAAATAGCGAGAGGAGCTAGGAAAGAAGACAAGGATGGAACCAGCAGAGGTCAATCAGAGCAGGACAGAGCAGCAAGGGCAAGCACACACAGAATCATCCCCAGAACCACACAACCTATCACACCATCGCAACACAAACTACAATCCATACTCACAGCTTCCATCCAACACCTAGCTATAGAATCCCACAGTACACTACCAGGTCTCCCACCCTCACAGGCCCCCCAAACCACAGCGTTGGAGAGGAAACTGAAAGTATGGTACACAAAAGATGATGGAATAAGAAATAAATGTGAGGAGTGGCACGAAAGAGTTAAAGAGGCATCACCGGACATCATAGCTCTCACAGAAACCAAGCTTACAGGTACGATAACAGATGCCATCTTTCCAACGGGACACCAGGTCTTGAGGAAAGACAGGGGGAACAGGGGGGGGGGAGGAGTGGCACTGCTGATCAAAAACTGATGGAATTTTGATGAGCTGGAGAGAGGAGTCAGAGGAGAAGCAAGTGATTACATAGCGGGAATGCTTCACTCTGGAGGTCCCAAAGTGGTAATTGTAGTGATGTATAACCCACCACAGAACAGTAGGAGTATGATGAGAGCAATAGAGCGATGGTTGACACACTGGCTGCAGTGGGCAGAAGAGCTCATGCATGCAGGGCAAAGCTCCTGATCATGGGTGACTTTAACCACAAGGGAATCGATTGGGAGAACTTGGAGCCACATGGGACCCAAGATACATGTAGGGCTAAGATGATGGAGGTGGTACTGGAAAACTTCATGTACCAACACGTATGGGACATTACAAGAGAGAGAGAAGAGGATAAACCAGCAAGACTGGACCTAGTATTCACCTTGAGTAGTGCAGATATTGAGGACATCACATATGAAAGACCCCTTGGGGCCAGCGATCGTGTGGTTTTAAGCTTCAAATACACACTAGAGCTACAAGTGGAGGGGGAAGCAGGAAGGCCAGGACGAATGAAGCCAAACTACAAGGGGACTACACGGGAATAAGGAACTTCCTGAACGGGGTTCAGTCGAACAGAGAACTGGCAGGGAAGCCAGTTAATGAGATGATGAAATATGTAACAACAATGTGCAAGGAGGCTGAGGAGAGGTTTGTAACCCGAGGGTAACAGAAATAATGAAAAAGCAAGAATGGTTCACCCAACGGTGCAGGGAGGCATAAACCAAGTGTGCTAGGGAATGGAAGAAGTATAGAATTCAATTCAATTCAATTCAAGTTTATTCTCTATAAGGGTTACAATGTGGGGTTTACAGGTTTTGGGTATTGTGTGGTTTACAGAGGGGGGCCACTAGGACACCTAGCATGGCTAGGCATTTCGAGCAGACTTAGATTAATTCTTAATGTTAAATCCTTACAGATTATGGTACTAAGGCTAAGTGACTACATCATAATTTGTGAGTTTAGCAATGTGAATGCTTTTGTTTTGGCACAAAACAAAGTGTCTATATTGGAGTATCATAGGCATACTTATGACTAGTTAGGATTTATTATTTTAAGATTAAGATTAGTATTTCTGGGTTTATAGTCAGTGGGTGAGTGAGTGTAATATTGAACCATCAGGTGGTTATCATGTAGTTAGTTGTCGGGGTGTATCAGGGAGATAAGATGTTTTCTAACTGTAGTTTTGAAAGTGATGAATGTGTCTGCAGTTCCAAAGTTTTCAGGTAAAGTGTTCCAGATTTTAGGTCCTTTGAAATACATTGAATTTTTGTAAAGGTTTAGTCGAACATGGGGAATGTCACAGAGATGTTTGTGTCTGGTGTTATGCCTGTGGATCCTGTCACAACTATCAAGAAAGCGTTTTAGGTCAAGGTTAATATTGGAATTTAAGGTCCTGTAGATATAGATTGCACAGTAGTAAGTGTGGATGTTCTGAACAGGGAGTAAGATTAGATCTATGAAGAGTAGGGCAGGGGGTGTTGCTAGGGATTGGATTTAGTGATTATTCTTACTGCGGCTTTTTGTTGGGTTATTGTTGGCTTTAGGTGTGTTTCTGCAGTTGAACCCCAAGCACAGATAGCATAGGTGAGGTATGGATATATAAGTGAATGGTATAGTGTAAGATGGGCAGTTTGTGGCACGTAGTGTCGTATGTTGGAGAGAATCCCCACCGTTTTGGATACTTTTTTTGTTATGTGTTGGATATGGGTGCTAAAATTTAGGTTGTTGTCGAGGTATAGGCCAAGGAATTTGCCCTCATTATGTATGGCAATTAGAGTGTTGTCGATCTTAATGTTAAGTTGCGCAACACCTGCTCTGCTACCAAACATAATATAGTAGGTTTTGCCAGTTTTAAGTGTATGTTTATTGGCTGTCATTCAAGTCGATATTTTGAGCAGCTCCTCGTTAACAATGGTGTTGAGGGTGGCAAGATTAGGGTGGGAGATGACATAAGTCGTGTCGTCAGCAAAGAGAATGGATTTCAGGTGTTGGGATATGTTTGGAAGATCATTGTTGTAAATGAGGAAGAGCAGGGGTCCAAGGACACTTCCCTGCGGAACTCCTTTATCAAGTGGCCGTGTTGTTGATGCTGTGTCTTTAATGGTGACATACTGATACCTATTAGAAAGGTAGGATTTAAAATATGCAAGCGCATGGCCTCTAATACCATAGTGGCCAAGTTTGTGGAGAAGGATGGCGTGGTCTACTGTGTCAAACGCTTTTCTTAGGTCAATAAAAATTCCTAGCGGATATTCCTTATTTTCCAATGCTGTGTAAAGCAGGTCTAGCATTTTTATAATTGCATAATTTGTGCTTTTATTTTTCCTGAATCCAATTTGGCAGGGGTTGAGTATGTTATGTGCCGTTATAAATGAATATAGTCTCCTGTGCACGAGTTTCTCGAAGATTTTGGATAGCAATGGTAAGTTTGATATTGGCCTATAGTTGTTTAAGTCTGTAGGGTCACCACCTTTATGTATTGGTGTAACCCTTGCTGTCTTGAGTAGTGTCGGTTAAGTGCTAGTTTCTAGTGACTTGTTAAAAAGTAATGTAATAGCATGTGAAAGGACATGGGCTGCTCGCTTGTACAATAATGGTGGGACATGAGACAGATTCCCCGAGTTATTTTTAAGTGACTTTATGATCTTTATGATCACAGTGACTTCCATGGGCTCAGTTGGTACAAGATAGAAGGAATTTGGGAAATTCCCATCTAGGTAGTCCCCGGCACGGGCACTGGTACGTGGGATTTTACTGGCGAGATTAGATACTATATTCGAGAAGAAGTCGTTTATCTTGTTAGCTGTATCAGTGGGATGCAGAGGTGTTTCATTAGGTTTAGTTAGGACAATATTCTTGTTTTTTTCAGTTTGTGGGTCCCCAGAATCTGGGAAAGTGTTTTCCAGGTCTTTTTTATATCTTCTCTTGTGTCAGTGAATCTGCTGGAGTAGTACAGTTGTTTGGCTTTCTTTATTACTTTGGTGAGAACTGATGAATAGTGTTTAAGAATATCTTTGTGTATTAAGCCCTGTCTATATTGCTTTTCATATTGGTGTTTCTTATCAATGGATTTCAGAATGCTGCTGGTTAGTCATGGGCAACCAAGCCGTTTATTCGTGATCTGTTTAGTTTTTATAGGACAATGTTTGTTGTATAGTCTAAGTATTTTGTTAAGAAAAATGTCTGTCCAATCGTCAATACCATTGGCATTGGAGAATTCTGTAGGCCAGTCAACAGTCTCTAGGTCTGCTGTGAAATTCCTTATTGAGGCCTCGTCATGGAGTCTAAATGAAACTTTGTTGTATTCGAGTGGTGGTTTACTAATGTTTGTTAAGAGGAAGGTTGGGTAGTGGTCAGTAGTGCTGTCTGTGATTATCCCTGATTTAAGGGGGGCTAGTATATTGGTCCATAAGTGGTTTATTATGGTTGCACTTGTCTCAGTCAGCCTGGTTGGTTTAGTTATTGTTGGTATGAGAAGTGTGTTGTTCATATTGTTGATGAAATCAGTTACAGTCTGATCATTTGGTAGGCCAAGGTTGATATTGAAGTCTCCAGCTAAGAGAAGCTGGTGCTTGTTCATTTGTCTGTTTGTTATTAGTGACTTTAGATTCTCACTGAAGTTTGGGATGTTTGTGTGGGTTATCCGGTATATGGCACTGATTGTTATAGGCGTCTTGAGGTTTTTTACAGTAAAATTAGCAAAAATGTATTCCTCATATTCATCACTAAAGCAATTAGTGCTAATACAAGATAGTTGGTGTTACAAAAAACGCGATTCTAAAAGCTTAGAGATCTCCAGTGAATACTAGAAAGGACTGCCCTTCTAGCATCCAGCCTGTTACTGGGTTTTCGTAACAAGTAGTCAGTATCCTTGTCCAATTATCCATTAAAATTCAGTATTATTCAATAGTGCTTCAGGATTACAACTGGTAGGCTACTAACTAGAGAAATTAAAATTTAATAAATTTATTAAGTCTAGAGGTATATTATCAAATTAAATTAAATTAAATTAATCACAATAATCAAAATAATATCAATTCTCTCGAGTACAATATTATTGTGCTGAAAGCACATATCACATTTATAATTCTTAAGTACCATCTGGTACATTAACATTTAATAAGATATTACAAATAAGTACAAGTTTGTGTATGCGTGTAAGTGCTCTAAGTAGTTCGCTATGTCTCACAACTCGACTAGACTTAAACAAGTGACTGACAAAGTCCTCTAATAAACTAACTTCTTGACCGACTGGCAACCAGAACAGTCTGCTTGAACAACAAAAAGAATGCTAAGCCCAATAGCAATACAACAAGCAACTGCAACACAGAATCAGGAACAAGGAGATGATATAACGACAGCTAGTAGGGACCATCAGCAGATCCTCCACAAAAGTCACAAAACTCCCATACTACTGAATCTAAGTTCAGCGTAAGAAAATCCCCGACTGTGATAATACACAGAAACCAGTACAAATTAGGTCATAAGCTATAGTTCAGGACCTGAGATGCTCGGAGTGTCTAAGAGACACACAACCTCAGTACAACGTCGAAAATCACTAAGTCTATACAAGGTTCTGTGAACAGAGTTCTACAGAACTAACAAGAATAATGAGACAGACAATCTTTCCAACCACCAAGTGAGTCTAGAGCAGACTGAATACTTCAGGCGAGGTGAGGACACCACCCCCTCGATCACGTGATAGCTCCGTGGACAGCAGTCGCCAAGCAAGAAGCTGGCAATATAATGAGCAAACAGTGATAATTACAGTAGTTAGACAATCAAGACTTGAACTGAGCACATAATATGTTACATCCTACCTAACAAAGGAAACTACGTCAAATAACAATATATAGCAATACATTTACGATTTAGCTATTATCGCAAATATAAGCAATATAAAATTAAATGAAAAGGTAATAATTATATATATACATAATAATCATTGAAACCCATTCAGGGGTTGCAACACCCCCCCAACACGACAGACGGTCGCACTAGGAGTTGCATTAATGTCTTTCACATTACTACTGATTACTCATATCAGTACAGTTTAATATAAATATTAATCAGTCTCTCTTGTGCCAAGCACCTCTACAATTTCACAGCGTCCGTCACTAGGATATGCCCCTAGTACTAGGGCAGTACACAGTATCGTATCTCTGCATACTCGTGGTTATGTACTTCAGTGTAGAGACAGGATAGCGCAGATGAGCAGGGCACTTTGAGGCTCGATCATAGTAGAGGAGACTGCATTCCACTCTTAAGTAGTGGTTGTGGAATGCGAGGCAGTATGAACATCTGAGTATGAAACAGCTTAAGGTGTGTAGTTAGGGGGGGGGTGTCTGCGGCAGGACAGTGTTGCGTCACGCAGTACATCACCCACACCACACTACCCACTCAACACTCAGCTTATGTCTCCTCCTCACACAACAATACTGTGAATATATAAATATAATAATTAGACATGACATGAGTATACATAGTTAATATAGGCTGGAGGGATTAAGTTACTTTACTGAATTTGACATAGCAAGTAACAAAAGGTATTTGGGCATAAAATTATGTAAATTTTAAATGGGGAATTGCCCAAATACTCGTCAAAATGTTCAAAGGACACCACAAGAGCTAGAGCCTCTTTCTGGTGTCGTTTGAGCTTAGATGAATAATAACATATAGGATGGAGAATATTAGGGGATGTTGACTGTTGGAGCAGCACAGCGCCCACTGCATAGCCACTCGCATCTATATGTAAAAAGAAGGGAAGATTGAAATTAGGACTTTTCAACACAGGAGCAGAGGAGAGCAAACGCTTCAACCTTTTGAACGAGTCTGAACAATCTCTAGTCCAGTTGAACTGAACTTTGCTACTAGTAAGCTCAGTGAGAGGAGCTGCAATCTGAGAAAAGTTTGGACAGAACCTGCGATAATATCCTGCCATACCCAGGAATCTCTGTACTCCTTTCCTATCCTGTGGCACTGGAAATTCAGAAATTGCACGAACCTTAGCCTCAATAGGAGCAACCTCACCTTGGCCGATACAAAAGCCTAGATAGGTAGTCTTGGCTTGACCAAAACTACATTCAGCTAAGTTAACAGTGAAGTTGTAGTGCGCCAGTTTCTCAAACAATGCTCTGAGACGCGTCAAGTGCTGTTCCCACTCGTCACTGTACACCACTAAGTCGTCAAGGTAGGCTTCTACTCCTTCTAAGTTGTGGGTCAACTCGTTCATTATACGTTGGAATGAAGAAGCCGCGTTACATAGGCCGAAGGGGGTGACGAGGTAGTTAAACAATCCATCTTGAACAGTAAAAGCAGATATTTCTTGAGCACGTTCAGTTAGCGGGACTTGATAATAGCCTCGTAAGAGATCTAAACGGCTGACAAACTGGGCTCCTGACACACGGTCAATAAGGTCGTCAATGCGAGGTAGAGGATAACCATCAGGCAAGGTGACAGAGTTCACTTTCCTGTAATCAGTGCACATCCTGAAACTACCGTCAGGTTTATGCACTAAAATACAGGGAGATGCCCATGGACTTTTACTGCGTTCAATAAGTCCGTGAGATAACAGAAAATCAACCTCTTCTCTCAATGCTTTATGCTTCGTTGGACTCATTCTATATGGTGATTGCTTAATGGGTGATGCTCCCTGTACATCAACGTCATGTACACCCAGAGTACAACGTTTAGGAACATCACCGAACAATTCAGGGAAATGCAAAATCATGTTTTTAATATCACCAGCTTTGTCAATTCCAAGATTACTAAGAAAATCGTCTAGTGATTGTAGAGTCACTGAATTTTCTATACGAACCTCTATACCTCTAGAGATGTCAGGTAGACTGACGTTTTCTTCCTCTGTCCTAGGAAGAATAGAAGTAGTAGGTAGAGGACTAGCGTAGTATGCCTTAAGCTGGTTAACATGGTACACATGATTAGATTTCTCTTCCCCAGGCGTACGTACCAAATAATTTACGTCGCTAAGCTTTTTCACTATTTCCAGGGGACCATTATACCTGGCTTGTAGAGCATGACCTGGTACTAATTTCCGAACCATCACCTTATCTCCTGCTTTAAAAGAGGGAGAGACAGCACGCCTGTCATAATGTTGCTTCATTCTAGCTTAGGCTGAAACTAGGTTTTTCGAAGCTAGCTCTCTAGCGGCTGTCAAATGTTGCTGCATTAATGAAGGTGAAGTACTCAATGATGGATTTGATTTTCCTGTCCACACGTCTTTCAACACTGCGAGAGGACCACGCACTTGGTGTCCGAATATTAATTCAAATGGACTAAATCCGAGATTTTCTTGCTCACTTTCTCTCATAGCGAACAGAAGAAAAGGTATACCCTCATCCCAGTCTCTAGAAAAATGTTCACAATAAGCTCTCATCATGGACTTCAGTGTCTGATGAAATCTCTCTAGAGCACCTTGTGACTGTGGATGATAATTGGTTGAAAGTACAGACTTTATTCCTAGGTGGGATAATGCTTCTCGAAAGATCTTAGAAGTGAAGTTAGATCCCTGATCTGATTGTATCTCTCGTGGCAATCCAACCTGGGAGAAAAATTTCATCAGCGCTCTCACAATAGCACTAGCATTATTTTTTCTCATAGGAATAGCTTCGGGATAGCGTGTTGCAGCGTCCATAATAGTAAATAAGTATTGGTTTCCTAGTTTGGTTCTAGGCAAAGGACCAACACAATCAATAATAAGACGTGAGAAAGGTTCACCATCCACGGTGATAGGAATGAGAGGCGCAGGTGGAGGTGAGTGCGCTGGCTTGCCTGTCACTTGACACACGTGGCAACGTCGCACATGATCAACAATTGTTTCCTTCATCTTTGGCCAAGTAAAATGTTTTGCCAGTTTACCAAGTGTTTTCTTGACACCCAAATGTCCTCCTATGGGACTATTGTGAGCAAAATCAATGGCTTGTACACGAAATGTAACTGGTAACACTACGAGATGCTTGACTGTGGTGGACACACTATCAGCTGACAACTTACATGTATTTTTCTCCATCAGTACACCGTTACTATAATAGTAACAATTATCGAGATCCTTTGCTTCACTCTCAGTAACTGCAATATCTCTCAGTCTTTCCAGTGACTGATCAGCAAACTGATCCTTGATTAAATCATCATGAGTTAGAAATTTAACGTCAGTTGTGTCCTGACTAGGTTGATGACAGGGGAGAGTTGGTGTTAATGATCCTGGGCGCAGAGCGTCACTGAACAACATATTCAAGCCCAAATCATTGTCATCCACTAACTCAACAGGAGACAAGGATGGTTGTTGAATCTTTGACATAGCTCTAGTAATTGCGCTGAGAGGAAATAAAATAGGTTTCTCTCTACAAGCTTCAATGGCATAATTATCATTAGTGTTATTATCAATCACAAGTGGTTCTTTACATATACCAGCATGAAGGATATCGTTCCCTATCAACAAGTCCACTGACCTGATAGGAAATACACCACTGGATATACCCACTGAAATATATCCAGTATAATAGCTAGTTTCAATGTATACCTTGTGAAGAGGTACTTTTATAACAGCCCCTCCATAGGCTTCTAACAATACATCTATCTTGCAATAGGTATCATCAGTTATGGGCAGTACATCTTCTCTTAACAATGTGAGATAACTGCCAGTGTCTCTGAAAGTAACTATCTCAGTTAGATGTGATTCGTCAAATCCTACTTTACCGCTCGAAAAGTAAGGACCCATGGCTGAACGAATCTTTTCATCAGATACACTTTCTGACGCTAGTCATCTGTTCTGAGTAACATTATCTAAAACAGTAGGATCAGAGGTATTACTAGGATTTTGGTGCCTTTGTTGCTCGGAAGAGGATACGACTTGAGTGGGGGCGCCAGCCGCACGACTGTCTCTCGTATCTCTTTCTAACTTATAGCAATACTCTCTAGCATGTCCTTTTCTGTTACAATAGGTACATTTAACTTTCTTCTTCTCGATATCAGATTTCTGTCTAGCCACAGAGACAGATTCAGGATTGTGAGTTTTCCTGGTAAAGGTACGAGAAGTTACAGTAGTAGGTACATCAGGCCGGCAATGAGCAGCTGATTTAGGTTGCCAACTTCTAGGACAATCTTTAGTTACCTTGTTTCTTTGTGTTTTAGTACGTACAAGTTTTTGAGAAATCTCGTAATTGTCTGCTAAAGCTGCAGTTTCCAGAATATCCGAGGTAGTATGATCGATCAGATATTCTTGTATGTCAGCAGACATACAGTTGTTAAACTCTTCATGTAGTAACAACTGAACAAGGCTGTTGTAGTTGTTTCACTTGGCAGCTCTAGACCATCTCTCAAAAGCAACTTTTTTCTCAAGAGCAAATTCTACACAAGTTTGATCTTGTCGTCGTTGTAATGTACGAAATGCGCTTTGATAACTTATGGGTAACAAGTTATATGTCTCTAGAATAGTTAGTTTGACAGCGTCATAATTAATGTACTTGGCAAATGGTAAAGCAGCAGTACAAGTTTGAGCTCTTCCTGTCAAAGCTGTATGCAACACTGTAGCCCAGTGCTTACGTGTCCAGTTCATAGCACGTGCCTGGTTCTCAAACACATCAAAATAGGTGTCTTAGTCACTCTCAAAAAACTTAGGAACCATGGATGCAGCTTTCTGCACATTAAATGTGTCCTGTGATCTATCAGTCTGTTGTCTTCCCAGACGAACATTTTCTCTCTGGAAATCTTCTTCGTTCAATTTCCTCTGAGCCTCTATTTGTGCAGTCTGCAACATAATGAGGCGTTCAAACCTCTCAAACTGTTCCTGAGAGATAGGACCAGTGGGTAATGGAGGAGTAGGGAAATTAACGTGGTCTGGACGGTCCTTAGGTCGGACACTTCGTCCAGCCGTCTCTAGAGAGTCTAGATCTGGTCTAGGATAAGTAGATACAGGTGTAGCATTCACTGTACTAGTATTAGGCTGCGTCATCCAACCAGCTAAACTCTGTACTATTGTGTCAGTGAGGCGGGAAGGTGTGAGCGAGAACTGAGCTACACTAGGCTCAGACACTAGGCTCACTTCTGCCTTAGATGCTCTTTCATTTACATCAAATAGAGTCATACCTCCTAATTGTGACACTAGACTTTCTGAATCTGAATCATAATCAGACATTTCTGTATGAGCAGGAAACAATATATCTTTAATTAACGCTCTGACAGTTTCTGTGGTGTAATTCCTGTTATACGTCACACCGAGATATTTGGCTACTCGCCAACACGTCTGAAGTTTTAATGTACTTAACTCAGACAAAGTCAGAGTATCAATTAACTGTTTCACTTTGGCAT
Source organism: Cherax quadricarinatus (assembly GCF_038502225.1). Lineage (NCBI taxonomy): Eukaryota > Metazoa > Arthropoda > Malacostraca > Decapoda > Parastacidae > Cherax > Cherax quadricarinatus. Next base: position 87,315 of record NW_027195224.1, on the reverse strand, counting down.
ACATCACGAAAATAATTGTACTACGAGAGAGTGATTATGGGAAACTATAATCCTGAATTTTAGTGTTGGTTGTCTTAGAGCTAGAACTCATAAACAGTATTTCCATCTCCTTGGATCAAGAGACTCAGTCAGGTACATACATCCACCTGGTATGTTGTACAAGACTAAACTCAAAGTCTTCAGATTAGGAAAGTACTCAAAGTGTTTGTCCATAGAGTTACTAGTATGTCAGACTGGACAATTTCTCCAACACCTTGGATCAAGAGCATCCCGGACAGGCCCCCATTTGTTACAAAAAACGCGATTCTAAAAGCTTAGAGATCTCCAGTGAATACTAGAAAGGACTGCCCTTCTAGCATCCAGCCTGTTAATGGGTTTTCGTAACAAGTAGTCAGTATCCTTGTCCAATTATCCATTAAAATTCAGTATTATTCAATAGTGCTTCAGGATTACAACTGGTAGGCTACTAACTAGAGAAATTAAAATTTAATAAATTTATTAAGTCTAGAGGTATATTATCAAATTAAATTAAATTAATCACAATAATCAAAATAATATCAATTCTCTCGAGTACAATATTATTGTGCTGAAAGCACATATCACATTTATAATTCTTAAGTACCGTCTAGTACATGAACATTTAATAAGATGTTACAAATAAGTACAAGTTTGTGTATGCGTGTAAGTGCTCTAAGTAGTTCGCTATGTCTCACGACTCGACTAGACTTAAACAAGTGACTGACAAAGTCCTCTAATAAACTAACTTCTTGACCGACTGGCAACCAGAACAGTCTGCTTGAACAACAAAAAGAATGCTAAGCCCAATAGCAATACAACAAGCAACTGCGACACAGAATCAGGAACAAGGAGATAATATAACGACAGCTAGTAGGAACCATCAGCAGATCCTCCACAAAAGTCACAAAACTCCCATACTACTGAATCTAAGTTCAGCATAAGAAAATCCCCGACTGTGATAATACACAGAAACCAGTACAAATTAGGTCATAAGCTATAGTTCAGGACCTGAGATGCTCGGAGTGTCTAAGAGACACACAACCTCAGTACAACGTCGAAAATCACTAAGTCTATACAAGGTTCTGTGAACAGAGTTCTACAGAACTAACAAGAATAATGAGACAGACAATCTGTCCAACCACCAAGTGAGTCTAGAGCAGACTGAATACTTCAGGCGAGGTGAGGACACCGCCCTCTCGATCACGTGATAGCTCCGTGGACAGCAGTCGCCCAGCAAGAAGCCGGCAATATAACGAGCAAACAGCGATAATTACAGTAGTTAGACAATCAAGACTTGAATTGAGCACATAATATGTTACATCCTACCTAACAAAGGAAACTACGTCAAATAACAATATAAAGCAATACATTTACGATTTAGCTATTATCGCAAATATAAGCAATATAAAATTAAATGAAAAGGTAATAATTATATATATACATAATAATCATTGAAACCCTTTCAGGGGTTGCAACAGTTGGTTAGAGTAATAGATTGCAGTACCACCCCCAACTTGGTATGGTCTGCAGTTGTGAATTGCTGTGTATCCTGGTAGTGGGTAGATATCTATTGTCCTGCTTAAGCCAGTTCTCAGTAAGAATAATGCAATGAAGTTGGTAGAATTACCGACAATATGTAAAGTAAAAAGACACAAGTGCAACTAATGAGACATTTTATTGTGGCAACGTTTCGCTTTCCAGGAGCTTTATCAAGCCAAGTTAATGGCTTGATAAAGCTCCTGGAGAGCGAAACGTTGCCACAATAAAATGTCTCATTAGTTGCACTTGTGTCCTTTTACTTTACAAGAATAATGCAGGAGAAGGGTGTCTTTAGTGACTAAAGGAGTGCCAGGAGGTCATCATAGTGTTTGCTTAAGGACCTGATGTTGTAGTTAAGAACTGATAGACTTTGAGCAGTGTTCAGGATAGTGCTGGCTTGTGATGCTGTGTAATAAAGGCAGTTACTTTCCAATAAGTTTTGACTGTGTGTTAGATTAAGGAGGTTTAGATCAGGGTCAACGTGATCATTCATCTTTTAGGTTTAAATAGTGGTTGTTTATATCCTGTATTATGTGGTGAGTTCTAATACTGATTTCTGTAGTGGTGGGAGGTTTGGATAAGTATACCGCTAAAGCAATTTGGTCATATAGAGTACAGTCACTAATATGCATAATGAAATTGATATTGTCTATGTGTTGTGCTAGAATGAGCTAAAGTACAACTAGGTATAAACTAATACTATAAAAAAACAAATTACAAGTGGCACCAGACTCACTCTTGTAATTGCACTAAGGTCTAATATAATGAATTTAGTGTTGTCTATGTATTGAGCTAGAATGAGGTAAAGTACAACTAGGTATAGTTAGTTTAGGTGTTGTCTATGTATTGAGCTAGAATGAGCTAAAGTACAACTAGGTATAAATTTATAATATAAAAATACAAATTAAAATGGTATTTGCAATTGCACTAGGGTCTTATATAGGTTGTTAACAAGAACAATTGCACTAGGGTCTGATGTAGGTTGTTAACAATAACAATTGCACTAGGGTCTGATATTGGTTGTTAACAATAACAATTGCACTAGGGTCTGATATAGGATGTTAACAAGATCAAGAGTATAACTAGATTTAAATTGACAAAATAAAATTCACAAATTAAAGTACCAAAAGAATAATAAGTAAAAAGGACCCAGGAGAATAAGGAGAGCAGTCGTAGATCCAGAAATGAATATGCACAGATAAGAAGGGAGGCTCAACGACAATATGAAAACGACATAGCAGCGAAAGCCAAATCTGACCTGAAGCTGTTATACAGCCACATCAGGAGGAAAACAACAGTCAAGGACCAGGTAATCAGGCTAAGGAAGGAAGGAGGAGAGACAACAAGAAATGACCGTGAAGTATGTGAGGAACTCAACAAGAGATTCAAAGAAGTGTTTACAGAGGAGACAGAAGGGGCTCCAGAAAGACATAGAGGTGGGGTACACCACCAAGTGCTGGACACAGTACACACAACTGAGGAAGAAGTGAAGAGGCTTCTGAGTGAGCTAGATACCTCAAAGGCAATGGGGCCTGATAACATCTCTCCATGGGCCCTGAGAGAGGGAGCAGAGGCACTATGTGTACCCCTAACAACAATATTCAATACATCTATCGAAAAAGGGAGATTGCCTGAGGCATGGAAGACAGCAAATGTAGTCCCAATCTTTAAAAAGGAGACAGACATGAAGCACTAAACTACAGACCAGTGTCACTGACATGTATAGTATGCAAAGTCATGGAGAAGATTATCAGGAGAAGAGTGGTGGAACACCTAGAAAGGAATGATCTCATCAACAGCAGCCAACATGGTCTCAGGGATGGGAAATCCTGTGTCACAAACCTACTGGAGTTCTATGACATGATGACAGCAGTAAGACAAGAGAGAGAGGGGTGGGTAGATTGCATTTTATTGGACTGCAAGAAGGCGTTTGACACAGTTCCACACAAGAGATTAGTGCAAAAACCTGCAGGACCAGGCAGGGATAACAGGGAATGCACTACAATAGATCAGGGAATACTTGTCAGGAAGACAGCAGCGAGTCATGGTACGTGGCGAGGTGTCAGAGTGGGCACTTGTGACCAGCGGGGTCTCACAGGGGTCAGTCTTAGGACCAGTGCTGTTTCTGGTATTTGTGAACGACATGACGGAAGAAATAGACTACGAAGTGTCCCTGTTTGCAGATGACATGAAGTTGATGAGAAGAATTCATTCGATCGAAGACCAGGCAGAAATACAAAGGGATCTGGACAGGCTGCTGACCTGGTCCAGTAATTGGCTCCTGGAGTTCAACCCCACCAAGTGCAAAGTCATGAAAATTGGGGAAGGGCAAAGAAGACCTCAGACAGAGTACAGTCTAGGGGGCCAGAGACTACAAACCTCACTCAAGGAAAAAGATCTTGGGGTGAGTATAACACCAGGCACATCTCCTGAAGCGCATATCAACCAAATAACTGCTTCAGCATATGGGCGCCTGGCAAACCTGAGAACAGCATTCCGACATCTTAATAAGGAATCGTTCAGGAACCTATACCCCGTGTACGTTAGGCCCATATTGAAGTATGCGGCACCAGTTTGGAACCCACACCTAGCCAAGCACGTAAAGAAACTAGAGAAAGTGCAAAGGTTTGCAACAAGATTAGTCCCAGAGCTAAGGGGTATGTTCTACGAGGAGAGGTTAAGGGAAATCGACCTGACGCCACTGGAGGACAGGGGAGATAGGGGGACATGATAACGACATACAAAATACTGCGAGGAATAGATAAGGTGGACAGAGACAGGATGTTCCAGAGATGGGACACAAAGGAGGAGTCACAATTGGAAGTTGAAAACCCAGATGAGTTAAAGTTGTGTTAGGAAGCATTTCTTCAGTCAAAGAGTTGTCAGGAAGTGTAATAGTCTGGCAAGTGACATAGTGGAATAATGAACCATACATAGTTTTAAGATGAGGTATGATAAAGGTCATGGAGCAGGGGGAGAGAGGATCTCGTAGGGCCCACTAAAGAGGCGGGTCCAGGAGCTGAGTCTCCACCCCTACAACCACAAATAGGCGAGTACAAAAGAAAAAAAGATACGAAGTATATCGACGCATACGTCAACCATGTAACCACCTCAGCAAAACTAAAGTCATTTATGACTTTATACAACATATGTTAGGACAGTTATTGAATAATCAGGACCAGCAAGAAATCATCACTTGGTAAAACATATTAAGAAACTGGAGAAAGTACCCAGGTATGCAACCATTCTAGTTCCTGAGATAAGGTGCAAGAGATCTGAATCTAAAAAATTGATGCTGACAACACTGGAGGACAAAAGAGAAAGGGAAGATATGATAATAATACATGAAAAACTCAGAGGAAACAATTGGGAAGAAGGGGATAGACTGAGAGGGTATTAGGGTTATCAGTAGGCATTTCTTCAGCAAGTCGTTGTTTCAGCTTGTGGAATGTTAAAGGAAAAACGCTGCTACATACCTTTATCTTTATTGATACCAAGGTAGCGTGAGCTTTACAGGTCAACCCTAGTTAGTGTGTCCAGGCTGGGTGATAAGCACGCATGTCCAGCTGGCACAATGTCCCTCGTGGTAGAGACAAAAATGTCCTGGGGAATGTTGCATTAATGTTAGCCACAAACGTGGGGAATGTTCTTTGCAATCACTCGCAATACTGGTTGTACACTGCGTCATTGATTACCATCATTTGTGCATAGTTTCTTGTAATTATCCACTGCAGGAAGAACACGTAGATGCAATAAACACTATGTGATTAGTTCTACAGCGAATTTCCTGACTCGTTTAAGGGAATTAGTCTAACTAGTTTCCTGAGATTGTCAGAATGAAGAAGAGTCTTTGTGTTTTAACGATTAAGCAGCAATGCCCTCATGACACACACATCTCATCCATTCCTTGAAGCAACCTGAGCCTCCGCCCTCCTTCGCCCTCCAGTTCATAGTCCACACAAAGGAATATGCTGAACTCAGCTTTATATACATTCGATGCTAGTCTGTGCAACCAGAATTAACGCAAGAGGGTAGGTTTCTTGTTATTTAGCTGTAACTAGACGTCATAATGTTCCCGACTTGTAGACCAAGTGGGGTGCAGGTTTTCTCATAAATTTCCTGCTTGGGCAAAAGAGTAATTGCTCTCGTTTATCCCTCGTTGTGTAGTTGATCAGAATTCTAGCAAGGAGAGACGTGGCACATACATGTGTCTCTCATTAAAGTTTTTGAACGAGGAAGGAAGAGTCTACTAGCCCCATTCGGTACGACTAAGATCGTCAGAGGGCTGAAGGGAGGTTGAGAAGGCTGAGAGATACCCCATTAACTGGAGAATTTTCTCCACTCTGGGGGGAGGGCGAAAGTTAACCGTAGGTGAACTATTCATCTCTTAACATCATTATGATTTTCTCACTCGCCATTACTGCTGATTGTCTAATCTTAACAACTTTAGTCTATGGGGATTCTGGAGAATTTTATCCATAACTCACTGTTCTTCAGTGGCCTTCCTCTCCTCCCACCTCTTTTCTTACCAGACTTCTGTCTATTTCCAACAGTTCCTTTGTTGCTCACCTTATCATCTGCACCTACACCCCCCCCCTCCGGCTGCTCAAGAAGATTTCCACAAATGTTTTGTATATTCTACTCTGACTTCTGTCTCTTCACCTGCTATTATTATTACTTGCACCTTCCCTTCATCTCTTCTAGCTCCTTCATCTGCTCTCTTCACATTCCCTCGCAGGCCTTGTACCTTTGCCTCAGAACGTGATATATTCTGTAATTTTTCCTCCATGTTGAGAAATGGTGTACCAGCTAAGGTTAAATATTAAATATAGGGAGCACTTAGCTGATAAGACAGCTCATCACCTGCACAGCTGCCCCTGCAGGCGAGGTCTTGAGAAGCTGTTGAAGTCACTTCTCAATTGGCTGTAATAGATTATATTATGTTAATAATAAATTACCCCTAGGGGGTGTTATGTCAGCATATTTCATTCACTGATGGCTGACGGCACTTACTTGTGTGGACTCAAAGGTCCATGCCCGGATATCCGACGAGTTGATTGAAGAATAGTGTTCATTGAAGAATGTCTCACTACACTCTGTTGGATCGCAACACTCGGTGTTACATTGTTCATCAATAATTGTTCACACAATATCACTAAAGAAGCTGATCACACTTCTCTGTAAGTGTTTATCATGTTTTGTGAGACACTTTGTTCACACTAACGCACGGATCAGTGCTCTTTGTTGGTTATCCTGACATCAGTGTGACTCCCAGTAGGGTGAAAAGCAATCTGGCCTCACAGCGTCCTATGCCGCTGCAGTGCAACTCCAACATAAAGGAAAAGCTGACCTAGTACTTTTTGCTTCCTTGCCAAATTTCCTCCATGAAGCAAAGCAGAATGCTTGATTCTTGCTGTCTTAAGCATAGACAACAATGTCCACTATCTTTACCATGGTAATAAATGGGAGCAGGATTTTCCTTAATTGTCCTGCTTAGGTAAGAGATGGACTGTCTCTTAAACTACACTTTGCAACACTGGACTCTTGCAAGGAGCAGCGGTCACTTGACCACATCACATACTCGTATTGCATCTGGGATCAATTACTTGCTGTAGCAGTAAACAAGATGTTTGCCCCTTCTGAGAGGGCTGGGCCCCTCAGGGCTGAAAGGGGCTGAAGGGGGCTGATACCATCCTCCTGGAGAAAATTTCTCCACACTGGGGGGCGGCGGAGGTTTGCTGCAGGTGAACTATTCATCACCTAACATTAATTTGATTTTCTCACTCGCCACCACTGCTGCTTGTCTTTTCTGAAAAGCTTTAGTCTGTGTGGTTTCTGGAGAATCGCTGATTTTGTTTTCAACACTGTGTAATTCTAACGGCACTAGTTTATTTATTGTCCGCTTATTCACTACACCTTTGCTTAAAACATCAACTGTCCTGATGATTTCATTTGCATCAGGGTATATGGTTACAATTTTTCCAAGTGGCCATTGGGACCTCGGACCATCATTGTTAATAATCACTATGTCACCAGTTCTTAAGGACTTATGATTTTCAGGAACACCAGCTCCATAGAAGTGTTCTCTCAATGAGGTGAGATAGTCTTTTCGCCAAATTTTCTCCCAACGCTCAACACTTGATTAATGTGTTTGAATTTACGTCTAAATTGCTCAGGTTCGAAATAAGTAGGATCCTCCATGGATTTCTTTATGATTCATGGGAGGAACAGGTTAGAGCCTTCTGCCATGGAGCAAATGAGATGGACACATCACTTCTAAATTGTCCAAATCATCGGTAACATATATTAGAGGTTTGTTGTTGACTCTGTTTTCTATTTCAGTCACAACTGTACGGAATTCTTCTAAGTCGATTCTCTGACGATGAAGAATCTTCCTTAAACAACGTTTTACAATGCTGATCATTCTTTCATAAAATCCACCGTGCCATGGAGATTTAGGAGGAATGTATCTCCAACGACAACTGCGTTGATTCAGCATCTGTTGTACTTCCGGTTGATGAAAGATCTTGCTTATATAAGCAGAACCAACAACAAAGTTCGTTGCATTATCTGAAATCATCAGTCTGGGACATGCTCTTTCGGCTGCAAACCTTCTGAATAATTTGATAAAGGTTTCAGCAGACATGTCAGTGGCTACTTCTAGATGTACTGCTCTAGTTGTAGCACAAGTGAACAAACAGATGTACACCTTGATGGGAACTTTGTCAACTGTTTTGGTTAAAATTATTGGTCCAGTGTAATCTACACCTGTCACCTCAAATGGAAGTATGAGTATTTAGATGAGTATTTAGATCCATCAATGGCTATTTCTGTCGTGTCTGCAGTATTTACACAACTTGTTTCTGCTGTGTTCAAGCAGACTGTTTCTTCTGACATAATGTGAGCTTTTTGCTGAGGTCAGTTATTTTCATTAGAGAGCCAGTTCGGTCCGTGGAACCATAATTTATTATCCACAAATTTCTTGAGTGGGACACCACGTGACAACATGTCAGCTGGATTCTCTTGGGTAGAGACGTGGAGAAAGAGATAATCTCTCTGCATCTCTTTTATTTCTGCTACTCTGTTCTGTACATAGACCAGCTTACTCTTATTATTTCTTAACCACTGGAGAACTGCTTCATTATCACTCCATATCACGGTTTTTTCAATAGTGAGATGATCAAGTACTTTGTTGAGATAGACAGCTAATTTTGTACCTACATAGAGTGCTGTCAGTTCCAATTGTGGTACAGTTCTGACCTTCAAGGGTGCTACCCTGGCCTTTGAAGTAATTAGTGTACTTCCTTCAGCATTACTCATGTAAGCTACAGCGCCATAACCTCTGGTTGACGCATCACAGAACATATGTAATGTGTACGTGTTTCCCTCTTGACCTAATGTCTGGGAAATTTAATTTGATGAAGTTGTTTAAACTCCTTGGACATTTCATCCCATGCTTGACTCATTTCTAGAGGCAAGTTCTCATCCCATCCAATTTTTAGTTTCCATGCATTTTACCTTTTATGGTAATTGGTGAGACGAGTCCTAGAGAATCAAAACATTGTGATACCTCTGACAGTAAACTACGTTTAATGAGTGTACTGCATGATTTATTGTTTATCTTTTTGAGACTCAAAGTATCTTCCTGTGTGTTCCAATTAAGTCCCAGCATATTGTTGCAATCAGGAATTTCAGCTTCAGGGAAATCTTCTTTGATAAGTTCCCTTAATTGCATTGAATTTGTATTCCACATCCTTAGAGGCATATTTGCTTCTTTCATCTCCTTGTTAGCTTCTCTGTATAAGGATTTCAAATCCTCCTCTTTATTCACAGTACTCTAAAGAGTGTCCACATAGAAACTTTTCTTTAAGATTTTTTTGAAGGTACTTTGAGATTTCTTCAAATGTGTATTGAGAGTAGCTTCTAGTAAGAATGGAGAGGATGTTGCACCAAATAATACTGATTTGAAACGATAATTTTTCACAGGACTTTGAGGATTATGTGGATTTTCAGGCCACAAGAATCGAGTATAATCTCTATCTATTTCTTGTAGTCCTACTCTTAAGAAAGCTTTGGAAATATCAGCCGTGTAGGCAAATGGGTTTTTGCGAAATTTCATAAGCACGTCCCCAAGCTTCTCAGTTAGTGAGGGTCCGGTCATCAGACAGTCATTAAGACTTGCTACATCTTTATTTGCACGTGCGCTGCAGTTGCATGAACACGTAGTGGAGTAGTTTCAGAATCTTTTCTGACTCCATGCTGCGGGAGATAATGAGCTTCTGAATTTATTGAATTTATTGTCCAACTGTTCTTGTATGATATTATCATAGACAGTCAGTAGCTCTGGAGTCTTCCTGAGCTCATGTATTTGTGCTTTCATTTGTCCGAAAGCCATGCGATAATTGCTAGGCAGATGTGGTGGATTTAATTTCCATGGTAGCCTAACCCAATACTGTCCATCTTTATATTTGACAGTGTCCAAATATTGGTTATAAGTCTGAGACTCTTGTGGGCTTGGTTTATTTACATCAATACCTATCGCATCTAAATCCCACAACTTATCAACTAGTTCATTCATTTCTTCCAGTAATGATAATTTTTGCTGTGGTACATGATCAGTGGTTATTCTTGTAACCAGTACATTTTCCACTGAATCAATATCAGCTTCTTTCCCACTTTGAGAGGGAATGGGACCACATATCATGTGGCCTCCTGCTGTTTTCAGCAAGTGAACATCATGTTTACTTACTATATTTTGCACAAAACAGTGATAATAATCACTTCCAATGATTAAATCAATTGGACTAATAGTTGTGTACGAATGGTATATAATACCGACAAGATGAGAGTAAGACACATGTGCAACATCTGGGTATCTTTATTGTAGACGTTTCGCCATCCAGTGGCTTTATCAATACAAATTCCAGGACATAACTTGAAGACAGTAGAACTATGTACAGAAGATGAGGTAATCAGTCCCTCAACCTAGGAGTAGGTGCGAACAGCACCATAGGAGTAGGTGCTGTTCGCACCTACTCCTAGGTTGAGGGACTGATTACCTCATCTTCTGTACATAGTTCTACTGTCTTCAAGTTATGTCCTGGAATTTGTATTGATAAAGCCACTGGATGGCGAAACGTCTACAATAAAGATACCCAGATGTTGCACATGTGTCTTACTCTGGACTAATAGTGTCCGTCTGTATGTCAGGACAGGCTAACTTGACCTTAGCTGCTTTCAGTGCTGCAACTGTTTCTTTTAATCCCTGGATCTGCACAGACTTAGGCAAATCATCTACTACCACAGTCTTTTTCCTGTTTCCTAGACCAACAGTGTTTCTGGCTAGGCCATATGTCTGTTTACCAGAATTGTGGAAAAAACCAGCTATATCTAACTGTATTTTGGCATAGGGTTGTTTATTCAGTTTCTGCAGCACTGTTCTTCTTATGAAGGACCTTTGTGATCCTTGATCAAATAGTGTTAGCACATTGGTTTTGGGTAATTTATTAGATAACTCAACTCGAGCTATCGGGAGAGCAGTTGCTTTAAACTTATCTCTCACATTTAATGCTGTTTCTTGTTGACTTACTGATTCTGTGGAAGTCTTCTGCTGTTCAGCAAAAGTTTTTGGGCATAATGCTGTATGATGCATACCCTTGCATTTAAAACACTTCTTCAGTGAGCATTTTCCTCCCTTGTGTTCACCTAAACACTTGATGCACATTTTCAGCTGATGAACACGTTGTTTACGTGCCTCCATTGTTGTGTATTGACTACAATACTGTGCCCAATGTGTTCCATCACAAAGTACACATTTTGGAGTACGTTTATGTGTGACAGTCTGTTTACTCTCTGTTGTATTCACAGCTTGATAAATGCCTATATAGGATGTGAGGGAAAAGTTCAATAGATAGGAGTAGCGATGGAGTATATAGTAACAATAGTTTCATTGCTGGCTACTTGTTAAGGTAGGGTAAGTCAAGCTCCCGCTATTCCCGCCTTTTTTCCCCCTCCCCGAAAGTGATAGTTTAATTGCCGGTTGCTTGTTAAGGTAGGGTCAGTCTAGCTCCCGCTATCCCTTCCCCTCCTTCTTCCCCCCCCCCCCCGAAAGGTGACGTGTGGGGCTCTGGTCAAACAGTAATCACTCGACTCACAGCTCCCAGCACTACTGTAAGTACATGCCTGCCTTGTATTCTAGTGGATTTATTGGTTGAAAGCTTCACTTTTGACCAATAATAAACTTAGTCCTTTCAGTTTTGCTCTAAGTTGACTGTTGTAATGATCACCACGTCTTTTAGGTATTGTACTTATCATAGAGAGTGATTTCTTAAGCAGTGGGTAACCTGTCTATCTTTCCAGCTTGGATGACAGAGAGGGTCACCTGTCAATCAACGAGCAGAACTGATGGAGATGGACGAACGTCCTGAGACTTCCCCTTTTCGGATTTAATTACCTGTGCACCTGTATGAAATTGCAGGACGTAACCCCTCATCATTGCAGCAGTAAAGAATCTGCTTTCCTGTCATCGGGATAGAATACTCAAGGCTATATTGTGAAGAACTAGGAAGAACTAGCCAGTGGGTTGTAACCAACACCTGCGACCCCCCCCCCCCCCCCACATCATCGGCAACGGCTACGATTTCAACAAGCAGTGTCACCAACACCAGACACCCAAGTTTTATATTAGCATTGAATTCAGTTATCATTTATATTTTTCATTTTTCATTTTCTTTAATGTAGGATTAATATTTCATATTTAAGTGTTTTATATTTTATATTTTCTATATAATAAAGTGTTTATGTTTGTCTGTTATTATTTCTTTTTCTATTCACTAATTTTCCTGAGGAGGAGCCAGCCTTGGTAATACTGTCTGAAGTTGTTACAGGGCTGAGTAAGCCTTCACAAGTGGCGACCTTGCCAGGATCAACTCTACTGAATCAAGATTCAACTCATTCTCGAATCTACCATTGGAACTTCAACGCCGCATACCACAGACGGTTACCACCAGCCATGAGTAATCATTCTCTATGGTAGGACTACAGTACAGGTATTTAAAAGATTTGGTGATTGTTATGGTCTCAATTTATTGTAAGTCAAGTCAAGGCAGGAATACTAGTTAATTCTGCCATCTATTTTTGTGTGAGCTTGAAACACTTTGGAGGATTAGACTCTAGGGACCCGAGATTTTCCAGTGACAATTTGTTTCATTGAGCTCTTTATTATATCAAGGGAACTGTCATAGGACACTCTTGATTTGTTGGTGAGAAGATTGGATGGTCAAGTGACCCCATTCTACTTACTGTTTGCTCGGAGCCGGCATAGAACCCTTCATTTTAATTAATACACATTGTTTAATTGAAGCAGGGATCGAGCCCTCTGGTTTATTTATAGTTTGAACGGAGCAGGAATTGAACCCTCCATTTTCTTTAATACCCGTTTCATTTCCCCTGATAGTTTAAGTTATTCTTGCAAGCATGGAGGAATACCAGTTTTGGATGAATGCTGGAAGTAAGTTAGGAATAACAGGGAAAAATTTAGAATCTTTCACTAGCGCTAAGATCCAGGAAAGACTTGAAAGAGAGAGAGAGAGAATCGAAAGAGAAGAGAATAAGGAGAGAGAAAGAATAGAGAGAGAGAGAATCAAGAAAGTTAGAAAGAGAAAGAGAGGATAAAAAGGAGAAAGAGAACCTTGAAAGACTGGAGAAAAAGGAGAGAGAGAGAATTGAGAGAGAAATCCAAGAAAGACAGTTAGAAAGAGAGAGAGAAGACAAAAAGGAGCGTGATAGACTTGATCGTGAAGAAAGAACTATAGTACGTGAGGAACAAGTTAAATTAAGGGAACCTGAGGAAAGAGCAAAGGACAGAGAATATGAGTTAAGGGAGAGAGAAAAGGATCGCGAGCTCGAACAAGCTCGCCTTGAATTAGAGAATAAAAAGTTAACTTTCTCACAACAGCAATTAGATGAAGGAGTAATGGAACAACGTGCAGCTAGTGCACATATTCCAACACATAATTTACCTCCCTTCACAGAGGGGGAAGACATAACCTCATACATTATCAGGTTTGAAAATACCGCTACCCTCTGTGAATGGCCTGCTTACACCTGGGCTACCAGGTTAGGAATGTTATTTTCTGGTACAGCTTTGAATATCTATGCAACTTTGTCGCAGGATATCATATGTAATTATAACCTACTGAAGAAGGCAATCCTTAAAGCATATCAAAAAACCACTAATTCTTACAGGAAAGATTTTAGGTATGCCACCTTACAGCCTGGCCAGAACTTTCAGCAGTTACAGGTAATACTCTTTCGTTTGTTCGACATTTGGATAGAGTTCAGGAATTGATCACAGTTATGAATCTCTTAGAGACTTCATGGTTGCTGACCAGTTCTTGACAGCTCTTCCCCATCAGATACGAACATTCATCAGAGAACGTAACCTGATTAAAGCTGAGGAAGTTGCTGAGGCTGCTGACCTGTATGCTGAGGCTCACAATTCCTATAAAGACCTAAAGGGACCGAACTCTAAGGGCAAGGGTTCATCAGACCTTAAGAAATCAAAGCCTCTAGTGGAAAGTAAAATGACTTCTTTTATTCCTGTTTGTCATTTGTGTGGTGTAAAGGGACATAAACGATCAGATTGTCCTTCTAAGAAGGTCCAAAAAGTTGGAAGATGTTTTAAAGACAGTAATGACCAAGCACCCTTCTGTTCAGGAACAGTTAATGGACTTAATGTATCTACAATTTTACGAGACACTGGATGCACATGTATAGTCATTTCTGATAAGCTGTTCCCTAACCTTCAAGAAACTCATTCCTCTACTATACTTTCAGACTACTTGGGCCGTACAGACACTTTTCCTACCATCCCTTGTTACATTAGGTCTAAATGGTTCACAGGTTGGTCTGAAGCCGTACTAGCTCCCATCACTTCTTGCTCCGTACTAATAGGTAATGTAAAAAGTGCCATTCTTCCTTCTGAGGTTGACCTTTCATCACCAAAGATGGATATAAGTGTTTCAGATCCTCTTCCTGTAGAGTCGGAGAAGCCCCTCGAAAGTTCAGATGAGACAATGTCTCGTGAGATTCATGTGGGATTAAAAACCAGTGATGCTACTCTCGAAAGCGAGGTAGTAGGATCACCGGTTCACTTATTAGATGAAAGTGAAGATATCACCTCCGATACTATAAATAACTTGACTAGGGCTCAGAACAAAGCCCAGGCTTCTCCTACTGTCCATCCTTTGATTTTCCCTGACGTAATTGCCCTTCTCTTCAGGACTGCCATAATGCCGCTAAAAATAATCAAGTTATCCAAAGGAAAAACTTTTCATATAAATTTGAATATATAAAAGGTATCTTGTAATAAAGTTGGTAGAATTACCGACAATATGTAAAGTAAAAGGACACAAGTGCAACTAATGTGACATTTATTGTGGCAACGTTTCGCTCTCCAGGAGCTTTATCAAGCCATTACGTAATGGCTTGTTAAAGCTCCTGGAGAGCGAAACGTTGCCACAATAAATGTCACATTAGTTGCACTTGTGTCCTTTTACTTTACAAAAGGTATCTTTTACAAGTCAGTATTCAAATTAAATTCAGATGAGATAGACTATTCCATCTTAGTTGTTCCAAGTCAATGCAGAGAGACTGTTCTTAAAATGGCTCATGACCTGCCAGTGGCCGGTCATTTCTCGCATCGTAAAACCTTAAATAAAATTAGGGAAACCTATTTTTGGCCAAAAATGTCCTCAGATGTCACTACCTATTGTAGATCGTGTAAAGTTTGCCAACTGTCATCCTCCCGAGGTACCAGGCGATTACCTATGGTCAAAATGCAAGTCTTTTAGGTACCTTTTGAAAGAGTAGCTATTGACATCGTTGGTCCTTTATCTCCACTTTCATCTGGGGGACATAGATAAATATTAACATTAGTTGATTATGCTTCGAGTTTCCCTGAAGCCGTTCCCTTAAAGACCATAACTACTACAGAGGTGGCTGAAGCCCTTTTGTCCATCTTCTCCAGAGTGGGCATCCCTAGAGAAATTTTGTCTGACCGTGGGACACAATTCACTTCTGACTTAATGCAACATCTATACCAACTTCTGGGAGTGAAGTCTCTCTTCACCACACCCTATCATCCCAGCTGTAATGGGAGGATTGAGCTCCAGCATTCGATTCTCAAGTCCATTTAAAGGAAACTTTTCTTCCTTAAACCCAAGGAGTTTCATCGTTACCTACCCTGTGCTTTGTTTGCCATGAGGGAAGTTCCCAGTGACTCTTTGGGGTTTTCACCTTTTGAACTTCTCTATGGTAGACAGGCCAGAGGCCCATTGTCCATCCTTCATGACTTATGGACTAATGAGGAGGTAAATGCTGAGGTTCAGTCTTCTTACCAGTTTCTCCTTGACCTTAGATCCAAACTTGAGGAGACCTCTGACATAGTTTCGAAAAACTTACACTTGTCAATGGACCAGCACAAAACCTATTTTGATTCCAAAAGTCAGTGGAGAAGTTTTAAAGTAGGGGATGAAGTTCTTGTACTTTTGCCGATCAAGTCAAATAAATTATTAGTAGCATGGAAAGGTCCATATAAAGTATTGAAAATTTGTGGGAAAGTTGACTACCTCATAGAAGTCAAGGGGAAACCTAAGCTTTATCATATCAACATCCTTAAGAAATATTACCGAAGAAATTCGGTTAACTGCCTTAATAACTTTGACTTAGTTTTTCCACACGAACTTGATACGACAACTGAAGAATGTAAGGTGTGTGTAATTGACACCTCTAACTTAGACTTTGATGAAGAACTACATGACTTGGTGACTCTTGACCACTCGGACGCAACCAACATTAATATTAATGAATCTTTGGATGACCATAAGAGACATGAACTACTTCAATGTGTGAGTAACTTTTCAGACGTCTTTACTGATATTCCAGGTGTTACCTCCACGGTAGTCCATAAGATTGACTTAGTGACAGACAATCCTATCAAACGAAAATTATACCCAGTTCCAGTTCACCTTAGGGATGCATTTGACCGAGAGGTAGACAAATTATTAAAACTAAAGATCATTAAACCTTCAGTATCTGCATATTGCTCACCAGTAGTCATGGTTAAGAAGGAGGATAATTCATATAGACTTGTTATTGACTTCAGAGGCCTTTATGCTATAAATTTTATGACGCTTCCTTCTTTTCAGAGCTTGATATTGCGCAGGCATTCCATCAAGTAATATTAGATCGTTCTTCTAAGCAGTACACCGCTTTTTCTACACACCAAGGACTGATGCAATATAGAACTATGCCCTTCGGTTTGGTAACTACCTGGGCTACCTACGTGAGACTGATGAGAAAGGTCTTTGGTAATATGCCAAATTATTATTATTTTATTATCACACTCGCCGATTCCCACCAAGGCAGGGTGGCCCGAAAAAGCAAAACTTTCACCATCATTCACTCCATCACTGTCTTGCCAGAAGGGTGCTTTACACTACAGTTTTTAAACTGCAACATTAACACCCCTCCTTCAGAGTGCAGGCACTGTACTTCCCATCTCCAGGACTCAAGTCCGGCCTGCCGGTTTCCCTGAACCCCTTCATAAATGTTACTTTGCTCACACTCCAACAGCACGTCAAGTATTAAAAACCATTTGTCTCCATTCACTCCTATCAAACACGCTCACGCATGCCTGCTGGAAGTCCAAGCCCCTCGCACACAAAACCTCTTTTACCCCCTCTCTCCAACCTTTCCTAGGCCGACCCCTACCCCGCCTTCCTTCCACTACAGACTGATACACTCTTGAAGTTATTCTGTTTCGCTCCATTCTCTCTACATGTCCGAACCACCTCAACAACCCTTCCGCAGCCCTCTGGACAACAGTTTTGGTAATCCCGCACCTCCTCCTAACTTCCAAACTACAAATTCTCTGCATTATATTCACACCACACATTGCCCTCAGACATGACATCTCCACTGCCTCCAGCCTTCTCCTCGCTGCAACATTCATCACCCATGCTTCACACCAATATAAGAGAGTTGGTAAAACTATACTCTCATACATTCCCCTCTTTGCCTCCAAGGACAAAGTCTCCACAGACTCCTAAGTGCACCACTCACTCTTTTCCCCTCATCAATTCTATGATTCACCTCATCTTTCATAGACCCATCCGCTGACACGTCCACTCCCAAATATCTGAATACATTCACCTCCTCCATACTCTCTCCCTCCAATCTGATATTCAATCTTTCATCACCTCATCTTTTTGTTATCCTCATAACCTTACTCTTTCCTGTATTCACCTTTAATTTTCTTCTTTTGCACACCCTACCAAATTCATCCACCAATCTCTGCAACTTCTCTTCAGAATCTCCCAAGAGCACAGTGTCATCAGCAAAGAGCAGCTGTGACAACTCCCACTTTGTGTGTGATTCTTTATCTTTTAACTCCACGCCTCTTGCCAAGACCCTCGCATTTACTTCTCTTACAACCCCATCTATAAATATATTAAACAACCACGGTGACATCACACATCCTTGTCTAAGGCCTACTTTTACTGGGAAAAAATTTCCCTCTTTCCTACATACTCTAACTTGAGCCTCACTATCCTCGTAAAAACTCTTCACTGCCTTCAGTAACCTACCTCCTACACCATACACTTGCAACATCTGCCACATTGCCCCCCTATCCACCCTGTCATATGCCTTTTCCAAATCAATAAATGCCACAAAGACCTCTTTAGCCTTATCTAAATACTGTTCACTTATATGTTTCACTGTAAACACCTGGTCCACACACCCCCTACCTTTCCTAAAGCCTCCTTGTTCATCTGCTATCCTATTCTCCGTCTTACTCTTAATTCTTACAATAATAACTCTACCATACACTTAACCAGGTATACTCAGCAGACTTATCCCCCTATAATTTTTGCACTCTCTTTTATCCCCTTTGCCTTTATACAAAGGAACTATGCATGCTCTCTGCCAATCCCTAGGTACCGTACCCTCTTCCATACATGCACCAACCACTCCAAAACTATATCCCCACCTGCTTTTAACATTTCTATCTTTATCACATCAATCCCGGCTGCTTTACCCCCTTTCATTTTACCTACTGCCTCACGAACTTCCCCCACACTCACAACTGGCTCTTCCTCACTCCTACAAGATGTTATTCCTCCTTGTCCTATATAGGAAATCACAGCTTCCCTATCTTCATCAACATTTAACAATTCCTCAAAATATTCCCTCCATCTTCCCAATACCTCTAACTCTCCATTTAATAACTCTCCTCTCCTATTTTTAACTGACAAATCCATTTGTTCTCTAGACTTTCTTAAATTGTTAATCTCACTCCAAAACTTTTTCTTATTTTCAACAAAATTTTGTTGATAACATCTCACCCACTCTCTCATTTGCTCTCTTTATACATTGCTTCACCACTCTCTTAACCTCTCTCTTTTTCTCCATATACTCTTCCCTCCTTGCATCACTTCTACTTTGTAAAAACTTCTCATATGCTAACTTTTTCTCCCTTACATCATCATTCCACCAATCGCTCCTCTTCCCTCCCGCACCCACTTTCCTGTAACCACAAACTTCTGCTGAACACTCTAACACTACATTTTTAAACCTACCCCATACCTCTTCGACCCCATTGCCTATGCTCTCATTAGCCCATCTATCCTCCAATAGCTGTTTATATCTTACCCTAACTGCCTCCTCTTTTAGTTTATAAACCTTCACCTCTCTCTTCCCTGATGCTTCTATTCTCCTTGTATCCCATCTACCTTTTACTCTCAGTGTAGCTACAACTAGAAAGTGATCTGATATATCTGTGGCCCCTCTATAAACAAGTACATCCTGAAGTCTACTCAACAGTCTTTTATCTACCAATACATAATCCAACAAACTACTGTCATTTCGCCCTACATCATATCTTGTATACTTATTTTTCCTCTTTTTCTTAAAATATGTATTACCTATAACTAAACCCCTTTCTATACAAAGTTCAATCAAAGGGCTCCCATTATCATTTACATCTGGCACCCCAAACTTACCTACCACACCCTCTCTAAAAGTTTCTCCTACTTTAGCATTCAGGTCCCCTACCACAATTACTCTCTCACTTGGTTCAAAGGCTCCTATACATTCACTTAACATCTCCCAAAATCTCTCTCTCTCCTCTGCATTCCTCTCTTCTCCAGGTGCATACACGCTTATTATGACCCACTTCTCGCATCCAACCTTTACTTTAATCCACATAATTCTTGAATTTACACATTCATATTCTCTTTTCTCCTTCCATAACTGATCCTTTAACATTACTGCTACCCCTTCCTTTGCTCTAACTCTCTCAGATACTCCAGATTTAATCCCGTTTATTTCCCCCCACTGAAACTTCCCTACCCCCTTCAGTTTTGTTTTGCTTAGGGCCAGGACATCCAACTTCTTTTCATTCATAACATCAGCAATCGTCTGTTTCTTGTCATCCGCACCACATCCACGCACATTTAAGCATCCCAGTTTTATAAAGTTTTTCTTCTTCTCTTTTTTAGTAAATGTCTACAGGAGAAGGGGTTACTAGCCCATTGCTCCCGGCATTTTAGTCGCCTCATACGACACGCATGGCTTACGGAGGAAAGATTCTTTTCCACTTCCCCATGGACAATAGAAGAAATAAAGAAGAACAAGAGCTATTTAGAAAAAGGAGAAAAACCTAGATGTATGTATATATATATGCATATGCGTGTCTGTGAAGTGTGACCAAAGTGTAAGTAGGAGTAGCAAGATATCCCTGTTATCTAGCGTGTTTATGATACAGAAAAACAAACCAGCAATCCTACCATCATGCAAAACAGTTACAGGTTTCTGTTTCACAGTCATCTGGCAGGACGGTAGTACTTCCCTGGGTGGTTGCTGTCTACCAACCTACTACCTAATGCCAAATATTTCAGTTTATTTTGATAGCATTTACGTAATGACATCCACTTGGGGCGAACATATCCAAACATTAACAGCAGTTTTGCGTAGGTTACGCTCACATGGCCTCACTGCCAAGCCGAAGAAATGCTTCCTTGGGTATAACAAGATTAGATATCTTGGACTGATACTTTCTAATAACTCTCTGCAGCCTCTCCCCAGTAAGATCAAAGCTTTATTAGAATTTAAATTCCCCAAAACCAAGAAGCTCATGAGTAGCTTTCTTGGTTCTTTAAATTTTTATGCACGGTTTATCCCGAACCTTACTGATCTTACAGGCATCTTATCCGACTTCCTTAAAAAGTCTGTGAAGGAACCTCTTGAACTTTCCGACGTAGCTCGGGAAAAGTTTAATGAGATTAAAAATATTTTCTCGAAAGACCCTATACTTAAGATTCCAGATATTAATAAAACATTTTGTTTAAGAACTGATGCCTCCAATACTGGCTTAGGTGCAGTTTTACTACAATACCATGATGGTGCTACCTTCCCTGTATGCTTCCTAAGCCGGAAACTCCTTCCCGCAGAAACGAGATACTCCACAATAGAAAAGAAATGTTTAGCCCTTGTGTGGGGTATCTCCAAACTTAAATTTTATTTGCTGGGAAAAGAATTCATTTTAGAAACGGACCACAAACTTTTGATTTACCTAGAAACTTTTAAGGGAACCAACAGTCGCCTCTTGAAGTGGACATTGGCACTCCAGGCTTTTAAGTTCCATATTGTGTATATCAATGGTTCATCCAATTATTTCTCTGACTGGTTAAGTCGTGACAGTCAGTAGAAGATTTGTTGCCTTACGCGACTTCCTCATGTTAGAACTTTTTCCTCGCCTATTCTTCTTATACTCCTTGACTATAAGTCTTGGTATGGGGGAGTGTGAGGGAAAAGTTCAATAGATAGGAGTAGCAATGGAGTATATAGTAACAATAGTTTCATTGCCGGCTACTTGTTAAGGTAGGGTAAGTCAAGCTCCCGCTATTCCCACCTTTTTTCCCCCTCCCCGAAAGTGATAGTTTCATTGCCGGCTACTTGTTAATGTAGGGTAAGTCAAGCTCTAGCCTTTTTTCCCCCACCCTGAAAGTGATAGTTTGACTGCCGGCTGCTTGTTAAGGTAGGGTCAGTCTAGCTCCTGCTATCCCTTCCCCTCCTTTTTACCCCCCCCCCAAAGGTGACGTGTGGGGCTCCGGTCCAAACAGTAATCACTAGACTCACAGCTCCCAGCACTACTGTAAGTACATTCCTGCCTTGTATTCTAGTGGATTTATTGGTTGAAAGCTTCACTTTTGACCAATAATAAACTTAGTCCTTTCAGTTTTGCTCTAAGTTGACTGTTGTAATAATCACCACATCTTTTAGGTATTGTACTTATCATGGAGAGTGATTTCTTAAGCAGTGGGTAACCTGCCTATCTTTCCAGCTTGGATGACAGAGAGGGTCACCTGCCAATCAACGAGTAGATCTGATGGAGATGGACGAACGTCCTGAGACTTCCCCTTTATGGATTTAATTACCTGTGCACCTGTATGAAATTGCAGGACGTAACCCCTCATCATTGCAGCGGTAAAGAACCTGCTTTCCTGTGAAGAACTCGCCAGTGGGTTGTAACCAACACCTGCGACCCCCCCCTCCCCATCATCGGCAACGGCTACGATTTCAACAAGCAGTGTCACCAACACCAGACACCCAAGTTTTATATTAGCATTGAATTCAGTTATCATTTATATTTTTCATTTTTCATTTTCTTTAATGTAGGATTAATATTTCATATTTAAGTGTTTTATATTTTAAATTTTCTATGTAATAAAGTGTTTATGTTTGTCTGTTATTATTTATTTTTCTATTCTTTAATTTTCCTGAGGAGGATCCAGCTTTTGAAATACTGTCTGAAGTTGTTACAGAGCTGAGTAAGCCTTCACATAGGATTTCCCATTATGTGGTTAAGTGGGAGTAGGCATACTCTTTTTATATTGAGTTGAAGGTTTGTTATCTACGGGATTTGTGGATTTTTCATCTTGTCTCGTTGCTTGCATGCATGAAACTATTGTTTGTAAACCATTGCTAATTTCTTCACAAGTGAAATAGCGTTTATTGAACGTAATATTTAATCGTTCAATAGTTTGTGGTGACAACTTATCTTGTACAATACCACTGATAAACCAATCACATTGTCTTAGGTCATATTTAGCATCTAGAGATCTGAGACTATTGTCTAATGTGATTCTAAATGCCTGTAAGTCTGAAAAACAATGCTTGGGTGGCTTCAAGCTTGATATTAAGACTGCATGTCTAACTCTGGCCATGTCAGCATCAAAGTAATTGTCTGCTAAGACACATAAGGCTATTTGATAATTGTCTTTAACCACTGGAAATGACTTAATCAGTTCATAAGACATTTAAGATAATTGAACTTAGCAATCTCATCTATGTCAGTTCGTGAATTTACTATGGATTGAAAACCACTAATGAATTCTTCATAATTATGACCTTGGAAAATAGGTAATGACAAGGTAGGCAAGCTTGATAATGGGACACTTGTTGTTCCATGTGTTGATGTAACAGGTGTTTGACCACTAGTTACAGTAGGTCTCTGTGACAGAGTTTTATGGCAGATAGCCTGTACTCCTGTCCACCTTAATTGTTGATTACTAAAAGTATTCAAAACATTTTTAATTTCATCCTCAGATGGATCTGATTCAAGAAATTCCTTTTCATAATGTGTATAGTCTGAATTAATTATTTCCAGACGTTGTGTAAATAATTCGAATTTGACCTCAAGATCATCAAAATCTATGTTTGTATCTTGAGTTAATCCTATACAGACTGAAATTAGATTTTCTAATTGTGTAATCTTAGTCTGTAAAGACTGAAACTGAGTTCTCAAACAAGCCATTTTAATGGTATATTGAAAATTCTAGCACCACACTTTGTGTTTAAAAAACACTGTACTGCTATAAACAGCTGAGTTTTTGTTATGCTTAAGTCAGCAATAATCAGTCAGACACTACTGACCCACTAAGCTTAACCTCAGGGTCAATGACCATGAAGCGTACACAGTACATGTGGCTGGTGTTTATGGCTTGAGTTTGCTGAGTCAGCCTGACAAAGATGATTCATCATAAATAACCATGTTATGCACTTCATTCACTATACTCTATAAATGTCACTGTATAACTGTAAGTCACATGTGTATATTTCTTACACATATATAAATGTCACTGTTATTATATATATGAAAGCTTACATCTTATATATAATTTCCTTTAATATAACAGTTATATCTATAAGAAACTTAAACACAATCTCGTCTCTTAATTTCTGTCTATAAACATTATAAACACTATGTGTATATACACTCAGACAAGCTGACGGTCATCTGGCTTGTTGATGTGGTGAGCGTTTCTCGAGCTTGAGCAGTGGATAACGGGTGCCATCCCCTGTTTTCTTGTTGGGTGAGTCATCCAGCTCCCTTTTTTTTTGGTGAATGCTGGGCAAGCGCCCGTTTTCTTTTGGCTGCCCATTCTCATTTATTCTTATTTATATTGTAAAACACTAGTTTTACAGCTTTTTTCGAGGAACCTTGACTCATAGGTTATTTGTACACTGTAGTACAACATATTTGGACCACAGTGTGGCCTTTATCCAGTTCGAACAAGACAAAATTGTTGAGAAATGGTTTACCAGCTAAGGTTAAAGATTAAATATAGGGAGTACTTAGCTGATAAGACAGCTCATCACCTGCACAACCACCCCTGTAGGCGAGGTCTTGAGAAGCTGTCGAAGTCCCTTCTCAATGGTCTGTAATAGATTATATTATGTTAATAATAAATTACCCCTAGGGAGTGTTATGTCAGCATATTTCATTCACTGATGGCTGACGGCACTTACTTGTGTGGACTCAAAGGTCCACTTATCACCTGGGTTTATGATAAGTGACTAACTCGTCACTTATACTCAAATGTGCAGTCAATAGTAGTACATCACGAGTTAGAACAATTACCTGGGTATATGTATCTGACCTGTAGTTATGCCCGGATACCTGATGAGTTGATAGAAGAATAGTGTTCTTTGAAGAATGTCTCACTACACTCTGTTGGATCGCAACACTCGTTGTTACACTGTTCATCAATAATTGTTCACACAATATCACTAAAGAAGCTGATCACACTTCTATGTAAGTGTTTATCGTGTTTTGTGAGACACTTTGTTCACACTAACGCATGGATCAGTGTTCTTTGTTAGTTATCCTGGCGTCAGTGTGACTCCCAGTAGGGTGAAAAGTAATCTGGCCTCACAGCGTCCTATGCCGCTGCAGTGCCCCTCCAACATAAAGGAAAAGCTGACCAAGTACTTTTTGCTTCCTTGCCAAATTTCCTCCATGAAGCAAAGCAGAATGCTTGATTCTTGCTGTCTTAAGGATAGACAACAATGTCCACTATCTTTACCATGGTAATAAAGTGGGATCAGGATTTTCCTTAATTGTCCTGCTTAGGTAAGAGATGGATTGTCTCTTAAAATACACTTTGCAACACCGGACTGGAGCGGCGGTTGCTTGACCATGTCGCATACTTGTATTGCATCTGGGATCAATTACTTGCTGTAGCAGTAAACAAGATGTTTGCCTCTTCTGAGAGGGCTGAGCCCCTCAGGGCTGAAAGGGGCTGAAGGGGGCTGATACTCCCCTCCTGGAGAAAATTTCTCCATCTCTTATCAAAAGATACCATTTTTTTTTTTAATCTTGTATCTAAGCCCAGCTTACATCAATTCCATCTCAGTCCCTCTTGTCATATTCTTCCTCCTCAGCTTCCTTTCCTCTTTCAGTTGGCTTTTCAATTTCAGTTTCTCCTCTCTCCAAGGATGTATATGCGCGTTTGTAACTTCTTCTCTGCCTGTTTCTTTATGTGTCAGGAGACAAGTCTGTTATGAGGGCAATAATATGTTAAACTTTGCCCATCAAGACTAAATACAGCATTATCACAAAAAAAAAACTTCTTAGAACATATGCTAAATCATTGTGAGTCAATCACCATCGTTCTATATCACTCGGTCTATGGCTAAACTATAAATTAAAGCGCAAAGGAAATTATTTTATCTAAAATTAATAATGAATACATCATTTATATATGCAGCAAATATCACTTTTAATTATTGGTCTTATGTGAATATATGATCTTTGGAAGCAATATCAGAACAGCAGAACATAAGACACACGGCAGTTTATAAATAAGATGGGTAATGAGATTACTTTATCACTTATCAGTACTCGTACTGTAAATAATATAATACTATGGAAAGGTACGACTTACAAAAGAAGAATAAAAAAGTACAGTACCGTGGCTGGAAGAATATAGAAAAAAGCAACACATAGGAGAATGAAATTTATGACAATTAATGGTCGAAGTAGGGCCGAAACGTCGTTACAAGCCTCCTTCTCTTATAAGAAGATAAGAAAGGAGGAACACTGCAGTAGGCCTGTTCGCCCATACTAGACAAGTCCTTTACAATCCTTCCCATTAACAAAATATTTCCCAACCCAATTTTCAATGCTGCCCAAGAAATAATTTTTGATGATTTTATTTACTCATTGTGCAACTCTCACTCAAATCCAACCCCTCTCACTCATGTATTTATCTAACCTAGATTTGAAACTATGAAACGTTTTAGCCTCAATAACCCTACTAGGCAGACATTAACTACCCTATTTCCAAACCAATACTTTAATATATCCTTTTGAAATCTAAACTTATCTAATTTGAATCCATTATTGCGGGTTCTTTCTTGAAGGGATATCCTCAAAAACCTTATTTATATCCCCTTTGTTAATGCCCATCTTCCACTTGCACACTTCGATCATGTCTCCCCTCATTCTTCGTCTTACAAGTGAATGTAGTTTGAGTCTTCAATCGTTCTTTGTACGGAAGATTTCTAATGCTATGTATAAATTTGGTCATTCTATACTGGATGTTTCCTAGCGAATTTATATCCAGTCTGTTATATGGAGACCAGAATTGAGCTGCGTAATCTAAGTGAGGCCTTACTAATGATGTATAAAGCTGTAAAATAACCGCTGGACTTCTGTTGCTTATACTTCTTGATATAAGTCCCAGTAATCTGTTTGCTTTGTTATGTACGCTTAGGCATTGCTGTCTTGGTTTAAGGTTGCTGCTCACCATAACCCCCAAGTTCTTTTTGCAATCTGTATGGCTAAGTTCTACATTATTTAACTGATAAGTACTAGGGTTATGAACACTCCCGAACTTCAGAACCTTGCATATGTCCGCATTGAACTGCACCTGCCACTTTTCTCACCAGGAACTGAGGAGAGGTTAACCTTACTGACCAATATAAGAACATAAGAACATAAGAAAGGAGGAACACTGCAGCAGGCCTGTTGGCCCATACTAGGCAGGTCCTTTACAATTCATCCCACTAACAAACATTTGACCTACCCAATTTTCAATGCTAACCAAGAAATAAGCTCTGATGTGAAAGTCCCACTCAAATCCAACCCATCCCACTCATGAATTTATCCAACCTAAATTTGAAACTACCCAAAGTCCCAGCCTCAATAACCCAACTAGGTAGACTGTTCCACTCATCAACTACCCTATTTCCAAACCAATGCTTTCCTATGTCCTTCCTAAATCTAAACTTATCTAATTTAAATCCATTACTGCGGGTTCTCTCTTGGAGAGATATTCTCAAGACCTTCTTAATATCCCCTTTATTAATACCTATCTTCCACTTATACACTTCGATCAGGTCTCCCCTCATTCTTCGTCTAACAAGTGAATGTAACTTAAGAGTCTTCAATCTTTCTTCATAAGGAAGATTTCTAATGCTATGTATTAATTTAGTCATCCTACGCTGAATGTTTTCTAACGAATTTATGTCCATTCTGTAATATGGAGACCAGAATTGAACTGCATAATCTAGGTGAGGCCTTACTAAAGATGTATAAAGCTGCAGTATGACCTCTGGACTTCTGTTGCTTACACTTCTTGATATAAATCCCAGTAATCTATTTGCCTTATTACGTACGCTTAGGCATTGCTGTCTTGGTTTAAGGTTGCTGCTTACCATAACCCCCAAGTCCTTTTCGCAATCTGTATGGTTAAGTTCTACATTATTTAACTTATAAGTGCTAGGGTTATGGACACTCCCGAGCTTCAGAACCTTGCATTTATCTACATTGAACTGCATCTGCCACTTTTCTGACCAAGAGTAGAGTTTGTCTAAATCCTCCTGAAGTTCCCTAACATCTACGTTTGAATCAATTATCCTACCTATCTTCGTGTCATCGGCGAATTTGCTCATATCACTAGTAATTCCTTCATCAAGATCATTGATATATATTATAAACAACAACGGGCCCAAGACTGATCCCTGTGGAACGCCACTTGTTACTGATCCCCACTCGGATTTAACCCCATTTATGGACACTCTTTGCTTCCTGTCTGTGAGCCATGATTCGATCCACGAGAGCACCCTTCCCCCAATGCCATGAGCTGCTACTTTCTTCAACAGTCTTTGGTGCGGAACTCTATCAAATGCCTTACTAAAATCTAAGTAAATAATATCAAATTCTTTATCGTGGTCAACAGCCTCAAAAGCTTTACTGAAGAAAGTTAATAAATTAGTTAGACAAGACCGGCCTCTTGTGAATCCATGCTGAGTATCATTAATCAAGCTATGCTTATCGAGATGGCTTCTTATAATCTCAGCTATAATTGACTCTAGTAATTTGCCTACAATTGAGGTCAGGCTTATTGGGCGGTAATTTGACGGTAACGACTTGTCCCCTGTTTTAAAAATAGGAATTACATTAGCCATCTTCCACATATCAGACACTGCACCTGTTTGAAGAGATAAATTAAAAATATTAGTTAATGGTTCACAGACTTCCATTTTGCATTCCTTTAGAACCCTTGAAAAAACCTCATCAGGACCCGGTGACTTATTTTGCTTCAGTCTGTCTATCTGCTTCACAACCATTTCACTAGTGACTGTGATGTTACATAATTTATCTTCTTCTGATCCACTATAAAAATTAATTACCGGAATATTATTAGTGTCTTCCTGTGTAAAAACCGAGAGAAAATAATTATTTAAAATCGAGCACATTTCATTCTCTTTGTCAGTAAGATGCCCATAGTTATTTTTAAGGGGACCTATCTTATCTCTGACTTTTGTTCTATAGACCTGGAAAAAACTTTTTGGGTTAGTTTTAGAATCCCTAGCAACTTTAATTTCATAGTCCCTTTTAGCTTTTCTTATCCCCTTTTTAATGTCCCTCTTAATGTCAATATACTGATTCATAAGATGACCCTCGCCTCTTTTGATACGCCTATAAATTCCTTTCTTATGCCCTAGTAGATATTTCAGCCTATTATTCATCCATTTTGGGTCATTTCTATTTGATCTAATTTCCTTATAAGGGATAAACGTTCTTTGAGCAGCATGTATTGTGTTCAGAAAACTGTCATATTGATAGCTCTCTTCGTTACCCCAGTCAACAGATGATAAGTGTTCTCTAAGCCCATCGTAATCTGCTAAGCGAAAATCTGGGACTGTTACTGAGTTATCCCTACTATCATACTTCCATTCAATTCTACATGTAATTGATTTGTGGTCGCTGGCACCCAGTTCCTCTGAAACTTCTAAATTATTAACAAGGGATTCATTGTTTGCCAGAACTAAGTCAAGCAGGTTATTACCCCTTGTAGGTTCTGTCACAAACTGCTTCAAAAAACAATCCTGAACTACTTCTAAGAAATCGTATGATTCTAAATTCCCAGTTAAGAAATTCCAATCAATATGACTAAAGTTAAAGTCTCCTAGAATTACTACATTATCGTGCCTTGTGGCCCTAACAATTTCCTCCCATAGTAGTCTCCCCTGGTCCCTATCTAAATTTGGGGGACGGTATATCACACCTAAAATTAATTTTTCATGCCCCTCTGAAAATTCTATCCAAACAGACTCTGTATGTGTTACTTCAGACTTAATACCTGTTTTTATGCAACAGTTCAAGCGATCTCGGACATACAATGCCACCCCACCCCCCTTCCCGATACTTCTATCTACTTGGAACAATTTAAAACCCTGAATGTGACATTCTGCAGGCATGTCCCGACTTTTTGAATTAAACCACGTCTCAGTAATGGCAAATACATCTATGTTACCTGCACTAGCAACTAGTCTCAACTCGTCCATCTTATTCCTAGCACTGCGACTATTTGTGTAATAAATATTTAATGACCCTCCTATCTCTTTACCCTTCCTGCTCCTTTCTGTTATTCCACTAAACCTATTACTGTCATTGTCAATTAGTGCCACTGGCTTTCCAATATCCTCCTCATTTTGCCTATTACTAGTTCTCCTAGTACTCATGTTACTACCCTGCGACTTCACAGTTTTCCCGCCAAAACCCATACCACTAACTATTCCTAGTTTAAAGACCTAACAGCTCCCTCCACTGCATTGGCCAGTGCTCCCACCCCACACCTAGACAAGTGAACCCCATCCCTGGCATACATGTCATTTCTGCCATAGAAGAGGTCCCAGTTGTCAATGAATGTTACCGCATTTTCCTTACAGTATTTGTCCAGCCAGCAATTGACACCAATTGCTCTGGACAACCATTCATTTCCAACTCCTCTCCTTGGCAAAATGCCACATATGACAGGTTTGCCACCCTTCTTCCTAATTATCTCTATTGCTGACCTATACCTGCTAATCAGGTCCTCACTCCTACGTCTGCCAACATCGTTGCCTCCAGCACTGAGACAGATAATAGGATTGCTCCCATTACCTCTCATGATGTCATCCAGACGGCTAACAATATCCTTCATCCCAGCCCCAGGAAAACATACTCTCTGCCTCCTACTCCTATCCTTCAAACAGAATGCCCTATCCATGTACCTAATCTGGCTATCCCCAACAACAACAATGTTTTTACCTTCCTTGGCGTCGTCCGTAGTGATGCTCCGAGTAGTCGACTCACATTCGCCAGGTAGCATTACACCACTTGTAGAATTCGTCATGACGTTCTCGATGGTCTTCGTTGGGGTTTCTAGGGATGTCTCACTCACGTCTGCCAATGCTTCCTTGGTGCTCGTTGTGGCATTCCCAGTAGAACACTCACATTCGTCAGGTAGCACCGAGAATGAGTTGGAAGTTTCCACGGCAGTCTTCTGGTTTCTCGTTGTTTCTGCCTCTCCAACCGTTTTCTTAATCTTCAGCTTGGTTCCATGTTGCCCGACCACTGACCAAGCTCCCTTCTTAACCTGGGGACTCACAACAGGTGGATTACTACGAATCCTCTTGTTCTCCTCCGTTAATCGCCGTATCTCCAGTTTAGCAACTCTGAGTTCTTCTCTCAGCTGCTGGTAAAGCTGCTCAAGAGAGGGCATCCTGGTTCAGATTCACAGAGAGCACACAAACAGGTCTTCACAGAGCTAAGTACACGTCACAACTGACCAATATGTTCAGCTTAAAAGAGAAGTAAAAAAGGCGATTAGAAAGGCTAAACGTGACTATGAAATTAGAGTCGCTAATGAATCAAAGACTAATCCAAAGGGGTTCTTTCAAGTGTATAGGACGAAGGTGAAGGAAAAAGTAGGACCTCTGAAATCTGGGAATGGACAGCTGACGGATAATGAACTGGAAATGTGTTCCTTATTTAATGACTATTTTTTGTCAGTTTTTACACAGGAAGATGTAAATGAGATTCCAGTAATTAACAATTATTTAGTTCCTGATGAATTTAAGTTAACTAATATTACTGTCACGAGGGACATGGTTATTAAACAGATAGACAAACTGAAACAAAATAAGTCCCCGGGACCCGATGAGTTGTTTTCAAGGGTACTTAAGGAATGCAAGATGGAGCTTAGTCAGCCATTAACGAGTGTATTCAATGCGTCCATCCTTACCAATGTTGTGCCAGAGATGTGGAAGATGGCTAATGTGGTTCCTAAATTCAAATCAGGGGATAAGTCCACTCCTTCAAATTACCGTCCAATAAGCCTGACATCTATAGTGGGCAAGTTATTAGAATCAGTTATAGCTGACATTATCAGAAGTCACCTTGAAGAGCATAACTTGATAAATGAATCTCAGCATGGATTCACGAGAGGTCGTTCCTGCCTGATAAACTTACTGACGTTCTTCAATAGAACATTTGAGGCAGTTGACAGTGATAAGGAATATGATATTGTTTATTTGGATTTTAGTAAAGCCTTCGACAGAGTACCTCACAAGAGACTCTTAAGAAAAGTGGCAGCTCATGGTATAGGAGGTAAAGTTCTAGCATGGATTGAGGCATGGCTTACCAATAGAAAGCAGAGAGTTACCATTAATGGAGTGAAATCTGAATGGGGATTAGTCACTAGTGGCGTTCCACAAGGATCAGTTTTAGGCCCTCTCTTGTTCATAATTTACATTAATGACCTTGATGAAGGGATTACTAGTGACATGAGTAAGTTTGCTGATGATACAAAGATAGGCCGTATAATTCACTCTGAGGAGGATATCAATGAACTCCAGGACGATTTGAACAAATTAATGTCTTGGTCTGAGAAATGGCAGATGAAGTTTAATGTGGATAAGTGTAAGGTACTTGCCCTTGGTAATGAAAATAACCCTCGAAGCTATAATCTATGTGAAGTAGAGCTTGGTCATACAGAATGTGAAAAAGACTTGGGAGTCATGGTAAGCAGAAATCTGAAGCCAAGACAGCAGTGCCTCAGTGTGCGCAACAAGGCCAACAGATTACTTGGATTTATCTCAAGAAGTATAAGTAACAGAAGTCCAAAAGTTATTTTACAGCTCTATACATCACTAGTGAGGCCTCATTTAGATTATGCTGCTCAGTTTTGGTCCCCTTACTACAGGATGGACATAGACTCATTAGAGAACATACAGAGAAGAATGACTAAAATGATTTACTGTGTAAGGAACCTCCCGTATGAAGATAGACTTAAAGCTTTAAATCTCCACTCTCTGGAGAGGCGTAGAATGAGGGGAGATATCATTGAAGTATATAAGTGGATGACGGGCATAAACAAGGGAGACATTAATAAAGTACTGAGGGTGTCGAACCAGGTAAGAACCAGGAATAATGGATTTAAGTTGGATAAATTTAGATTTAGAAAGGACATAGGTAAGTACTGGTTTTCTAACAGAGTTGTAGATGCGTGGAACAGTCTTCCCAGTGGGGTGATAGAGGTTAGGACCTTGGGGAGCTTTAAGAAGAGACTGGACAAATATATGAGTGGGAGGGGCTGGGTTTGATTGGTGTCAAGGGGTACGGGAGTTATTTGAACATTAAAATGGCATAAAATACCGACAGGTTGTTAGGTAAGACACATATGCAACAGTTAGGTATCTTTATTATGAAACGTTTCGCCTACACAGTAGGCTTCTTCAATCAAGTACAGAAAAGTTGATAGAAGCAGAAGATACTTGAAGACGATGTAATCAGTCCATCACCCTTAAAGTTTTGAGGTGGTGAGTCCCTTAGTCTGGAGAAGAGCATTGTTTCATAGTGTGAAACAATATGGAGATGAAGTGACAGGATGGAGCTTTTATAGCGCCAAGAGGTGAGACGTAGGCCACTAGGAGAGGTAAGAACTCAGATGCTGAGAGGTCAGGTCCCTCTCAAATCCAGCCGCTCTTACTAGTGGAAGTTGTCGAAGTTGGTTGCAGGTCTGTACCAAGATACCCTTGTGTTGCAGTGTCTGACAGATTGAACATTAAAATGGCATAAAATACCGACAGGTTGTTAGGTAAGACACATATGCAACAGTTAGGTATCTTTATTATGAAACGTTTCGCCTACACAGTAGGCTTCTTCAGTCAAGTACAGAAAAGTTGATAGAAGCAGAAGATACTTGAAGAGGATGTAATCAGTCCATCACCCTTAAAGTTTTGAGGTGGTCAGTCCCTTAGTCTGGAGAAGAGCATTGTTTCATAGTGTGAAACAATATGGAGATGAAGTGACAGGATGGAGCTTTTATAGCGCCAAGAGGTGAGACGTAGGCCACTAGGAGAGGTAAGAACTCAGATGCTGAGAGGTCAGGTCCCTCTCAAATCCAGCCGCTCTTACTAGTGGAAGTTGTCGAAGTTGGTTGCAGGTCTGTACCAAGATACCCTTGTGTTGCAGTGTCTGACAGATTGAACATTAAAATGGCATAAAATACC
Organism: Cherax quadricarinatus; assembly: GCF_038502225.1. Classification (NCBI taxonomy): domain Eukaryota; kingdom Metazoa; phylum Arthropoda; class Malacostraca; order Decapoda; family Parastacidae; genus Cherax; species Cherax quadricarinatus. Next base: position 53,565 of record NW_027195224.1, on the reverse strand, counting down.
GACAGGTTGTTAGGTAAGACACATATGCAACAGTTAGGTATCTTTATTATGAAACGTTTCGCCTACACAGTAGGCTTCTTCTGTCAAGTACAGAAAAGTTGATAGAAGCAGAAGATACTTGAAGACGATGTAATCAGTCCATCACCCTTAAAGTTTTGAGGTGGTCAGTCCCTTTGTCTGGAGAAGAGCATTGTTTCATAGTGTGAAACAATATGGAGATGAAGTGACAGGATGGAGCTTTTATAGCGCCAAGAGGTGAGACGTAGGCCACTAGGAGAGGTAAGAACTCAGATGCTGAGAGGTCAGGTCCCTCTCAAATCCAGCCGCTCTTACTAGTGGAAGTTGTCGAAGTTGGTTGCAGGTCTGTACCAAGATACCCTTGTGTTGCAGTGTCTGACAGATTGAACATTAAAATGGCATAAAATACCGACAGGTTGTTAGGTAAGACACATATGCAACAGTTAGGTATCTTTATTATGAAACGTTTCGCCTACACAGTAGGCTTCTTCAGTCAAATACAGAAAAGTTGATAGAAGCAGAAGATACTTGAAGACGATGTAATCAGTCCATCACCCTTAAAGTTTTGAGGTGGTCAGTCCCTTAGTCTGGAGAAGAGCATTGTTTCATAGTGTGAAACAATATGGAGATGAAGTGACAGGATGGAGCTTTTATAGCGCCAAGAGGTGAGACGTAGGCCACTAGGAGAGGTAAGAACTCAGATGCTGAGAGGTCAGGTCCCTCTCAAATCCAGCCGCTCTTACTAGTGGAAGTTGTCGAAGTTGGTTGCAGGTCTGTACCAAGATACCCTTGTGTTGCAGTGTCTGACAGATTGAACATTAAAATGGTATAAAATACCGACAGGTTGTTAGGTAAGACACATATGCAACAGTTAGGTATCTTTATCATGAAACGTTTCGCCTACACAGTAGGCTTCTTCAGTCAAGTACAGAAAAGTTGATAGAAGCAGAAGATACTTGAAGACGATGTAATCAGTCCATCACCCTTAAAGTTTTGAGGTGGTCAGTCCCTTAGTCTGGAGAAGAGCATTGTTTCATAGTGTGAAACAATATGGAGATGAAGTGACAGGATGGAGCTTTTATAGCGCCAAGAGGTGAGACGTAGGCCACTAGGAGAGGTAAGAACTCAGATGCTGAGAGGTCAGGTCCCTCTCAAATCCAGCCGCTCTTACTAGTGGAAGTTGTCGAAGTTGGTTGCAGGTCTGTACCAAGATACCCTTGTGTTGCAGTGTCTGACAGATTGAACATTAAAATGGCATAAAATACCGACAGGTTGTTAGGTAAGACACATATGCAACAGTTAGGTATCTTTATTATGAAACGTTTCGCCTACACAGTAGGCTTCTTCAGTCAAGTACAGAAAAGTTGATAGAAGCAGAAGATACTTGAAGACGATGTAATCAGTCCATCACCCTTAAAGTTTTGAGGTGGTCAGTCCCTTAGTCTGGAGAAGAGCATTGTTTCATAGTGTGAAACAATATGGAGATGAAGTGACAGGATGGAGCTTTTATAGCGCCAAGAGGTGAGACGTAGGCCACTAGGAGAGGTAAGAACTCAGATGCTGAGAGGTCAGGTCCCTCTCAAATCCAGCCGCTCTTACTAGTGGAAGTTGTCGAAGTTGGTTGCAGGTCTGTACCAAGATACCCTTGTGTTGCAGTGTCTGACAGATTGAACATTAAAATGGCATAAAATACCGACAGGTTGTTAGGTAAGACACATATGCAACAGTTAGGTATCTTTATTATGAAACGTTTCGCCTACACAGTAGGCTTCTTCAGTCAAGTACAGAAAAGTTGATAGAAGCAGAAGATACTTGAAGACGATGTAATCAGTCCATCACCCTTAAAGTTTTGAGGTGGTCAGTCCCTTAGTCTTGAGAAGAGCATTGTTTCATAGTGTGAAACAATATGGAGATGAAGTGACAGGATGGAGCTTTTATAGCGCCAAGAGGTGAGACGTAGGCCACTAGGAGAGGTAAGAACTCAGATGCTGAGAGGTCAGGTCCCTCTCAAATCCAGCCGCTCTTACCTAACAACCTGTCGGTATTTTATGCCATTTTAATGTTCAATCTGTCAGACACTGCAACACAAGGGTATCTTGGTACAGGCCTGCAACCAACTTCGACAACTTCCACTAGTAAGAGCGGCTGGATTTGAGAGGGACCTGACCTCTCAGCATCTGAGTTCTTACCTCTCCTAGTGGTCTACGTCTCACCTCTTGGCGCTATAAAAGCTCCATCCTGTCACTTCATCTCCATATTGTTTCACACTATGAAACAATGCTCTTCTCCAGACTAAGGGACTGACCACCTCAAAACTTTAAGGGTGATGGACTGATTACATCGTCTTCAAGTATCTTCTGCTTCTATCAACTTTTCTGTACTTGACTGAAGAAGCCTACTGTGTAGGCGAAACGTTTCATAATAAAGATACCTAACTGTTGCATATGTGTCTTACCTAACAACCTGTCGGTATTTTATGCCATTTTAATGTTCAATCTGTCAGACACTGCAACACAAGGGTATCTTGGTACAGACCTGCAACCAACTTCGACAACTTCCACTAGTAAGAGCGGCTGGATTTGAGAGGGACCTGACCTCTCAGCATCTGAGTTCTTACCTCTCCTAGTGGCCTACGTCTCACCTCTTGGCGCTATAAAAGCTCCATCCTGTCACTTCATCTCCATATTGTTTCACACTATGAAACAATGCTCTTCTCCAGACTAAGGGACTGACCACCTCAAAACTTTAAGGGTGATGGACTGATTACATCGTCTTCAAGTATCTTCTGCTTCTATCAACTTTTCTGTACTTGACTGAAGAAGCCTACTGTGTAGGCGAAACGTTTCATAATAAAGATACCTAACTGTTGCATATGTGTCTTACCTAACAACCTGTCGGTATTTTATGCCATTTTAATGTTCAATCTGTCAGACACTGCAACACAAGGGTATCTTGGTACAGACCTGCAACCAACTTCGACAACTTCCACTAGTAAGAGCGGCTGGATTTGAGAGGGACCTGACCTCTCAGCATCTGAGTTCTTACCTCTCCTAGTGGTCTACGTCTCACCTCTTGGCGCTATAAAAGCTCCATCCTGTCACTTCATCTCCATATTGTTTCACACTATGAAACAATGCTCTTCTCCAGACTAAGGGACTGACCACCTCAAAACTTTAAGGGTGATGGACTGATTACATCGTCTTCAAGTATCTTCTGCTTCTATCAACTTTTCTGTACTTGACTGAAGAAGCCTACTGTGTAGGCGAAACGTTTCATAATAAAGATACCTAACTGTTGCATATGTGTCTTACCTAACAACCTGTCGGTATTTTATGCCATTTTAATGTTCAATCTGTCAGACACTGCAACACAAGGGTATCTTGGTACAGACCTGCAACCAACTTCGACAACTTCCACTAGTAAGAGCGGCTGGATTTGAGAGGGACCTGACCTCTCAGCATCTGAGTTCTTACCTCTCCTAGTGGCCTACGTCTCACCTCTTGGCGCTATAAAAGCTCCATCCTGTCACTTCATCTCCATATTGTTTCACACTATGAAACAATGCTCTTCTCCAGACTAAGGGACTGACCACCTCAAAACTTTAAGGGTGATGGACTGATTACATCGTCTTCAAGTATCTTCTGCTTCTATCAACTTTTCTGTACTTGACTGAAGAAGCCTACTGTGTAGGCGAAACGTTTCATAATAAAGATACCTAACTGTTGCATATGTGTCTTACCTAACAACCTGTCGGTATTTTATGCCATTTTAATGTTCAATCTGTCAGACACTGCAACACAAGGGTATCTTGGTACAGACCTGCAACCAACTTCGACAACTTCCACTAGTAAGAGCGGCTGGATTTGAGAGGGACCTGACCTCTCAGCATCTGAGTTCTTACCTCTCCTAGTGGCCTACGTCTCACCTCTTGGCGCTATAAAAGCTCCATCATGTCACTTCATCTCCATATTGTTTCACACTATGAAACAATGCTCTTCTCCAGACTAAGGGACTGACCACCTCAAAACTTTAAGGGTGATGGACTGATTACATCGTCTTCAAGTATCTTCTGCTTCTATCAACTTTTCTGTACTTGACTGAAGAAGCCTACTGTGTAGGTGAAACGTTTCATAATAAAGATACCTAACTGTTGCATATGTGTCTTACCTAACAACCTGTCGGTATTTTATGCCATTTTAATGTTCAATCTGTCAGACACTGCAACACAAGGGTATCTTGGTACAGACCTGCAACCAACTTCGACAACTTCCACTAGTAAGAGCGGCTGGATTTGAGAGGGACCTGACCTCTCAGCATCTGAGTTCTTACCTCTCCTAGTGGCCTACGTCTCACCTCTTGGCGCTATAAAAGCTCCATCCTGTCACTTCATCTCCATATTGTTTCACACTATGAAACAATGCTCTTCTCCAGACTAAGGGACTGACCACCTCAAAACTTTAAGGGTGATGGACTGATTACATCGTCTTCAAGTATCTTCTGCTTCTATCAACTTTTCTGTACTTGACTGAAGAAGCCTACTGTGTAGGCGAAACGTTTCATAATAAAGATACCTAACTGTTGCATATGTGTCTTACCTAACAACCTGTCGGTATTTTATGCCATTTTAATGTTCAATCTGTCAGACACTGCAACACAAGGGTATCTTGGTACAGACCTGCAACCAACTTCGACAACTTCCACTAGTAAGAGCGGCTGGATTTGAGAGGGACCTGACCTCTCAGCATCTGAGTTCTTACCTCTCCTAGTGGCCTACGTCTCACCTCTTGGCGCTATAAAAGCTCCATCCTGTCACTTCATCTCCATATTGTTTCACACTATGAAACAATGCTCTTCTCCAGACTAAGGGACTGACCACCTCAAAACTTTAAGGGTGATGGACTGATTACATCGTCTTCAAGTATCTTCTGCTTCTATCAACTTTTCTGTACTTGACTGAAGAAGCCTACTGTGTAGGCGAAACGTTTCATAATAAAGATACCTAACTGTTGCATATGTGTCTTACCTAACAACCTGTCGGTATTTTATGCCATTTTAATGTTCAATCTGTCAGACACTGCAACACAAGGGTATCTTGGTACAGACCTGCAACCAACTTCGACAACTTCCACTAGTAAGAGCGGCTGGATTTGAGAGGGACCTGACCTCTCAGCATCTGAGTTCTTACCTCTCCTAGTGGCCTACGTCTCACCTCTTGGCGCTATAAAAGCTCCATCCTGTCACTTCATCTCCATATTGTTTCACACTATGAAACAATGCTCTTCTCCAGACTAAGGGACTGACCACCTCAAAACTTTAAGGGTGACACAGAGGGTATATAAAAGCTCAGAGTGAGATGCAATACTAGTGGAATCAGCACTAATCGCTGTTTCGAATACAGTTAAGCAAAACAACGGCAGCTTCACCATCTCTGAAGTCTTAGCAAGAATCCTCCTGAAAACAGTAAACCCTGCCATCACATAGTCTCTCCTGTTATACTACACAAAGCACATTACAGAGAGTGAACACTGAAACAAGCTGCCTCTATCCAGTCTATATTTGTCCAACCTATTTTTATGTTACCCAAGTAATAGCTTTTATATCCTTTTACTCATGTACGAATAATTGCTGTACCATATTGTATTACTACTACTACTACTACAACTTTTGTCACTACTACTACTATTACCACTACTACCACTAGTATTACACCTCACTCTGAGCCTTTATATACTCTCTGTGTCCATGTATTGTCTGTAATGGCTTGATAAAGCTCCTGGAGAGCAAAACGTTGCCACAATAAAATGTCACATTAGTTGCACTTGTGTCCTTTACTTTACATAAAGTCATTGACATATATTATAAACAACAACGGGCCCAAGACTGATCCCTGTGGAACGCCACTTGTTACAGATCCCCACTCGGATTTAACCCCATTTATGCACACTCTCTGCTTCCTATTGGTGAGCCATGACAGCACTTTTCCTCCAATACCATAAGCTGCCACTTTCTTTACCAGTTTCTGGTGTGGTATTCTATCAAAAGCCTTGCTAAAATCTAAATAAACAATACCGAATTCTTTATCATGATCAACGGCCTAAAAAGCTTTACTGAAGAAGGTTAATAAATTAGGCAGGAGAGGCCCCTCGTGAGCCCATGCTGAGTATCATTAATCAAGCTATGCTTATTGAGATGTCTTCTTATAATATCAGCTATAATTGACTCTAGTAATTTGCCTACAATTGAGGTTAGGCTTATTGGGCGGTAATTTGACGGTGACAACTTGTCCCCTGCTTTAAAAATAGGAATTACATTAGCCATCTTCCACATATCAGACACTACACCTGTTTGAAGAGAAATATTAAAAATATTAGTCAATGGTTCACAAAGTTCCATTTTACACTCTTTAGGAACCCTTGAAAAAAATTCGTCAGGGCCCTGGGATTTATTTTGCTTTAATCGGTCTATTTGTTTGATAACCATTTTGCCAGTGACTATGATATTGCATAATTTATCATCTTCAGGCCCACTATAAAAATTAATTACTGCGATATTGTTAGTGTCTTCCTGAGAGAAAACCGAGAGAAAATAATTATTAAGAACAGAGAACTTTTCATTCTTCTTGTCAGTAAGATGCCCAGAGTTATTTTCAAGGGGACCCATCTTATCTAACTTTTGTTCTATTAACCTGGAATTTTTGTTTTTTTTTGGATAGTCTTCGAATCCCTAGCAACTTTAATTTCATAGTCCCGTTTAGCTTTTAATATCCCCTTTTTAACGTCCCTCTTAATGTCAATATACTGATTCATAAAATGACCCTCACTTCTTTTGATGCGCCAATAAATTCCTTTTTTCTGTCCTAAAAGATATTTGAGCCTATTATTCATCCATTTTTGGTCATTTATATTCCACCTAATTTCCTTATATGGGATAAATGTCCTTTTGGCAGCATGTATTGTGTTAAGAAAGCTGTCATACTGATAGCTCTCTTCGTTACTCCAGTCCACAGATGATAAATGTTTTCTAAGCCCATTGTAATCTGCTAAGCGAAAATCTGGGACTGTTACTGAGTTATCCCTACTATCATACTTCCATACAATGCTAAAGATAATTGATTTGTGATCGCTTGTGCCGAGTTCCTCTGTAATTTCTAAATTATTAACAGGGAGTTTCCTTGTTTGCCAAAACCAAGTCAAGCAGGTTATTTCCCTTTGTAGGCTGTATCACAAACTGCTTCAAAAATCAGTCCTGAACTACTTCTAAGAAGTCGTTTGATTCTAAATTCCCAGTCAAGAAATTCCAATCAATATGACTAAAGTTAAAGTCTCCTAGAATTACTACATTATCGTGCCTTGTGGCCTTAACAATTTCCTCCCATAGTAGTCTCCACTGGTCCCTATCTAAGTTTGGGGGACGGTATATCACACCTAAAATCAATTTTTCGTGCCCCTCTAAAAATTATATCCAGACTCTGTATGTGTTACTTCAGACTTAATAGCCGTTTTTATGCAACAGTTCAAGCGATCTCGGACATACAATGCCACCCCACCCCCCTTCCCGATACTTCTATCTACTTGGAACAATTTAAAACTCTGAATGTGACATTCTGCAGGCATGTCCCGACTTTTTTAATTAAATCAGGTCTCAGTCATGGCAAATACACCAATGTTACCTGCACTAGCAACTAATCTCAACCCGTCCTAGCACTACGGGCATTAGTATAATGTATATTTAATGACCATCCTTTTTCTTTACCCTTCCTGCTCATTTATATTTTTCCACTAAACCTATTACTGTCCTTGTCACCTAGTGCCTCTGGTTTTTCAATATCCACCTCATTCTGCCTATTACTAGTTCCACTAGCACTTATATTATTACACTGGGACTTCACTGTTTTCCCACCAAAACCCATACCACTAACTATTCCTAATTTAAAGTCCTAACAGCTCCATCCACTGCAGTTGCCAGTGCCCCCACCCCAGACCTAGATAAGTGAACCCCATCCCTGGCATACATGTCATTTTTGCCATAGAAGAGGTCCCAGTTGTCAATGAATGTTACCACATTTTCCTTACAGTATTGTCCAGCCAGCAATTGACACCAATTGCCATGGACAACCATTCATATCCAACTCCTGTCCTTGGCAAAATACCACATATGACAGGGTTCCCACTCTTCCTCCTAATTATCTCTATTGCTCACCTATACCTGCTAATCAGGTCCTCACCCCTACTTCTGCCAATATCGTTGCCTCCAGCACTGAGACAGATAATAGGATTGCCCCCATTACCTCTCATGATGTCATCCAGATGGCTAACAGTATCCTTCATCCCAGCCTCAGGAAAACACACCCTCTGCCTCCTACTCCTATTCTTCAAGCAGAAGGCCCTATCCATGTACCTAACCTGGCTTTCCCCAACAACAACAATGTTTTTATCTTCCTTGGCGTCTTTCGTCATGATGTTCCCAGTAGTCGACTCACATTCATCAGGTAGCACGGAGAATGGGTTCGATGTTTCCACAACAGTTTCCCGAATCTTCGTTGATTCTACCTCTCCATCCGTCCTCTCGACCCTTAACTTCCTGCCATGCTTTCCAGCCACATTCCAGGCTCCTTTCTTGGCTTGAGGATGCTCAACAGGAGGATTACTACGAACGTTCTTGTTTTCCTCAGTCAGTCGCCGTATCTCAAGCTTAACCATCCTCAGTTCTTCCTTTAGCTGCTGGTAGAGATGCTCAATAGAGGACATCTTGTTCAGGTTCACAGAGAGCACGCAAGACACGTCTTCACAGAGTTAAGTACTATTGCCCAGGCTGGACAATGTGTGGGTTATATATGAATACAAACGAAATTGGTTCTGTTACAGTACCTCACTTACTCCAGTAAAAATACAAGCAGGTATAAGTACATAATTGACATATTCAACAAATTAACACTGAATTATCTGTATTAGTGAGACCTCTATTTAAGCACTATAGAAAAATATGGAGTAAAACGACAAGCATTTAGCAACCTGTAGCGTCCTGACAGGAGACAACAAAAGCATCACACCCTACACGTAGACAGTAACCATTAAAATCCACAGAAATAACTAGTATTACTTAGGAACTTACTAGATCCCAGGCTGTGACTGAGCACACATGTCCTAACAAGGTTTGGTTTGAAAGCTGGGCTTCTGCACATGAATAAATTGGCTTTCTAGAAGATGCCTCTAATTTCGTCCCAGCTATTCTCATTTATTTTACTCCAAGCTGATTCATAGCAAGAGACTCAGTGACCAAATGTTGTATGTCGTCAGAAGCCACCACCTTGATCTTCAGTGATCTGACAAAAACTCTCCACCACAGGATGAACTAGCAGTCTCGCAGTCTCACCATCCCCCAGAGTTGGTCCAACGAACGGTTCCAGCATTACAAACACATTGTCCATGAAAACTTCAGGACAAGGATGGCAATGACACAAGCACATTTCAGAACCTCAATTAAGTCTCCAAGACCGAGAAACTCCTCGGAAGACATCAGGACAGCAAATGGAAAAGAAAGCTGTTTCAGAGACACATAAGTGGAACTGAAGCCACAGAGAGCGACTGTCTTTTCTGACAGATACTGTCTCACCTTTGAGTATCACTGTCTAGCAATTAATTTCTTTGTAAGAGTACGTGAAAGGCGAGCGAAATAGTAACCAGGTTTTCTGGCGACAAGCTAGTGTCAGCAGCACATCAGAACGACTAAACAACGCAGGTGGTAGTTTAACCAATAAACATGTAACTCTTACTTAAACACAATCAATTTTCACATTAATTTATGAAACTTGAAAAAATATTGATATACATCATAACATACAGTATACATGGATACATGTTTAACTCCCACACCACAAAAAAAATCTGACCACTATTTTACTTAGGCTCTGTAGACCTATTTCATATCTAATTAAATATTCTCATATCCATAACTATTTGTCAAAAAACGAAACTTTCTAAATCTTGTGCAAATATTATAGTTTAACCTACTGAAAATATATCCCATACAGGCAGCAGAACCCATGAAAATCTTGACGGAGTCAGAACCAGACTGTTCATCACACAACTCTGGACTCATAGTGAAACAAATCCCTCTACAGGTAAGTGAATAGCGTTTCAGGCGCTAAGTGACATACAATGATATCTCACACCTCTGAAGATTCTCTCAAACGAACCTTAATACTTACTGAAGTGGTAGGGGACAATTTTAACAGTAGTTTATTCTATACAGGCTTCAAGGAAACATTAAAACTCATCACCGTATACTAATTCCCTTTCTTACTTTACCTATTAAATATTCTTAAAGCAGCCTTTGATAGTAAGTCCCTGAGTCCCTGATAATGTTTTTTCTGTCTTCACCGAGGGTTCCTTTATATACTTTTTCTTCTCACTTGGTACCTGTCTAATATGTGGGTCCCTGTTGATGCTTAAACTCTGTTGTCGGAGTTTTCCTGCTTATAAATAACAAAAAAGGCACAATACCGTGACTGGAACGATACACAAATAACCCGCACATAAAAGAGAGAAGCTTACGACTACGTTTCGGTCAGGCTTGGACGATTGACAAAGTGACACTAACCAGAGGTGGAGCAGGACGGCTATATATAGGCAGGAAGAGATGGTGGTAGTAGTAGTAGTAGTAGTAGTAGTAATACAAGAGTTGTATATAATACCGACAAGATGAAATTAAGACACATGCACAACACTCGGGCATCCCTATCATAGACGTTTCGCCATCAAGCCAGCCACTGGATGGCGAAACTTCCACAACAAAGACAACCAGACGCCGCACATGTGTCTTAATTTCAACAGTAGTTGTAGTAGTAGTAGAAGAAGAAGAGGTAGTAGTAGTGGTAGTGGTAGAAGTGGGAAATAAAAAGGACGAGCCAGTCAAATACAAAGGAAGGGGAGCACTGCAAGAGAGCTAGATGACCACAGAGGGAGAGCAAGCGCACAGAGGTGCGTGAAAGGGAAGTGGTGAAATAAATGAAGAAGGAACAGAAACACGAGACAGGAGAGAGAAAGACAACCCAGAGGAGAAAAGGAAAGAGGAAAGGGGAAGAGGAAGAAGAAGAAAAAGAAAAAGAAAAAATGAGGATTCAGGTTAAGTCAGGGGTGTTCTGAAGTTTGGAGCATTTTACAATGTAGTGGGAGAGCAAGGCATCTACAGAGACGAAGCCAGGGCTAAGGTTCATACAAGGAAAGTTGTGTATTAGAGAGGATTCAACTAGACGGCGACTGTTCGAGTTGGAAGTAGGGAAGACAGTTTTAGCAGAAGACCAGTCAATAGGATGGCTATGATCTCTGACGTGACAGAAAAGAGCATTGTTAGTGTCGGCAAGCCTAACACTATTTTTGTGCTCCCTAAGTCTGTCAGAAAGAGATCGACCAGTTTCTCCGAAGTATTGAAGAGGACAGGAGGAGCAAGAAATAGAGTAGACACCAGGAACATTTGTAGAGGGAGGAGAGGTATGAACGAGATTAGTGCGAAGAGTGTTAGTCTGGCGGAAGGTAAGCTTGATGTCTAAGGGACGGAGAGAATTGTTGAGATTAGAAAGACCGGAAATGTAGGGAAGGCAGACGATAGAAGAGTTCTCATGAGTAGAGAGTTTGGGAGAGAAGAAATTGCGTTTAGCACGTGAGAAGGCAGAGTCTATGAAATGGGAAGGGTAGCCAAGACGGGAGAACGAATTATGAAGAGTGGAAATTTCTGCTGGAAGGAACTGAGGATCACAGATGCGGAGGGCACGGAGAAAGAGGGAGATAAGAACACTTTCCTTGACAGGGGAAGCATGATAGGAAAAGTAGTGAATGTACATGCCACTGTGCATAGGTTTACGGTAAACGGAAAAGGAAAGACCTGTATCTGAGCGGTGGACATGAACATCAAGGAAAGGAAGCAAGGAATTAGATTCCCATTCAGCTTTAAACTTAATGGAAGGGGCAAGATTATTAAGAGCTTCAAGAAAAGGTTGGAAGAGACTGGAGTCATGAGGCCACAGAGCAAAGATGTCATCCACATAGCGGAGCCAGAGTGAAAGTTGCACATCGAGGGTAGGAAGAAGAACAGTCTCGAAGTATTCCATGTAAAGATTAGCAAGGACAGGAGAGAGAGGAGAGCCCATAGCGACACCGAAGGTTTGAGAATAATATTTCCATTGGAAGGAAAAGGAGTTAGAGTCCACACAGAGGCGGATCAGATCAAGAAAGACATCAGTGGGGATAGGGAGATGAAGAAACCCTTCATGGGCCTTCTCTCTAAGGAAATCAAGGACATCATCAAGAGGGACATTGGTGAAGAGGGACTCAACGTCAAGACTAAGCATCTTACAGGTTGGGAGAGAGCGAACCCGTTCAATGAAGTCTTGAGAGTGACGGAGGTGGGCAGGAGAAAAAGTACCAAGAAAGTGAGTGAGGGTTTTACCAGCCAAGAAGCAAGAGAATAAGAGACAGAACCTCTAGGGGATATGATAGAACGAAGAGGAATATCAGGTTTATGAGTTTTGGGAAGGCCATAGAAATAGGGAAGAGAGGGACAGATGACACGAAACCGTTGAACAAGGTCAAAGTCAGGAGGACAGAGGTCGGAGAGAGTCCTTAGTTTTTTGTTGAAAGTTCTCTTGATGCGATCAAGAGGGTTGGAAACGAGAGGAGTGTAGGTGCGTGAGTCAGAGAGCAAGACATCAGCTTTACGGAGGTAATCCTCGCGATCAAGGATAACTACCGAATTACCTTTGTCAGAAGATAGTATGACAATGTTAGTGTTGGATTTAACGGCGTGGAAGGTGGTGATTCTTAGAAAACAGACTAAAAAGAGCAGGAAGGAGTGCACCACGAAAAGTGGACAAGTCAGGAAGATTACGGAAGCGAGATTGACGAAAGGAATCAAAAGAGCTAATCAGGGAAATACCAGCGCGAGGAGTAGGCGAAGTGGCAAAGGAAAGGCCAAAACCAAGAAGTTCAAGCTCATACTGAGAGAGTGAGACAGAAGACAGATTAGTAACACAGTCAATGAGGGAGAATTTAGACCAAGGGCTAGCTGAGATGAGACGTTGAAGTTTATTCTGTAGTTTGGAAGAATGAATTTGTGCATTCAGGCGAGCAGTGTCAAAGGCAATGATAGAGAGAAGTTAAGACACATGTGCGGCGTCTGGTTGTCTTTGTTGTGGACGTTTCGCCATCCAGTGGCTGGCTGGATGGCGAAACGTCTATGATGGGGATGCCCGGGTGTTGTGCATGTGTCTTAATTTCATCTTGTCGGTATTATATACGACTCTTGTACTACTACTACAACTACTACCACCACCACCTCTTCCTGCCTATATATAGCCGTCCTGCTCCACCTCTGGTTAGTGTGACTTTGTCAATGGTCCAAGTCGGACCGAAACGTCGTCGTAAGCTTCTCTCTTTTATGTGCGGGTTATTTGTGTATTTTCCTGCTTATGCTTATTATATCTTCTCAGTGGGTTCCAGTTTATGTTCATTTCTCTTCTCTGTTTAGGCTTATTATGTCTTCTTCATGAGTTCCTCTTCATGTTTATTTTGTGTTGGACGGGTCCTTATTTGTTTACTCTGCGTTTCTGGTGACTCCAGATTCATGCTTATACTGTTTCCTCAGTAGCTGCCTCTTTATGCTTATTCTGTTTTCTCAAAAGGTTTCTCCTTATGTTTACCGTCTTTTCCGTGGTTTCTGTTTTCTCTTTGCTTATCAAAACATTATAATCCATTATGTATTATCATAAGCAAACATATTCTAACATAGCCTCATCTATCTGGTCTTAACCTAACCTAACTCGACAGACCTAACCCAACCAAGCCTAACATATCCTAACCATACCTTTCCTATCCAACTCAAACTCACGTTTAACCTAACCTACGAGAAAATATCTTAACATAATGAATCTTATTTAAACCTGTACTATCTAACCTAATCAAACTAAATCCATCCCAACCTAAGCTAACCAAATCTAGCCGAATCTTAAGCTTAGGCTGGACATTAAGAGAGGGAGGAGCAAAATAGGATGCATAGGAAGTCACATAAATCTGTTTAAATTTCGTTACCTTGCCATAAGAAAATTTATGAGATTAAATTTGCCATCTAACCACTTAAACATACTCTGTGTTGGATTGGCATTGATCTGTATCGTACTGCATCCCGTCTGTTCCCTTGTTAAATAATGGGACAATATTTGCAGTTTTCTGGCGGGGATAGCAGTCGCACTAGGTAAAGTTGGAGGGATAAGGACCTAAATAATCAACTGGCTTGTGCGAGAGTGTTAGAAGGGAGTGAGTGTAGACAAGTTGTTTATAATATTTGACCTGCTGTTGTAGTGTGATCAAAGTAACATTTCTAAAACGATTCTTGGAAAATTATTAGTCGAACATGAGTGCTGCAAGTAGGAAACTCAGGACTTACACTCTGAAGGAGGGTTGGGGAAGATGGAGTTCAGAGTCATCTCAACTGTGATGTCAGCACAAGACAGCGTTGGAGTGAATGATGATGACAGTGTTTACTCCGTATTTTTTAAAAAATAAAAGTAATTTTTATTTTACATTTTATATGAAGGATAATAACAACAACAACAACAACAACAACAATAATAATATTATTATTATTATAATTAAAGTTTAAAAGATTATATACACTGGGAAACAGAATGTAATAATGACACTACTGACGAAAATGACTAATACACAAGTTACAACAGGCGAAGTAAATACGAAAAAATGGAAATGGCTAAATAAACTTTTGTGAGACATATTGAAAATGGCTTCTTGTTTACAGATACAATACAATAAAGATATAATCTTTACTTCTTGTAAATGACTAAATATCTCAAAAACTGGACATTCTGTCAAAGAGAAAATCATACAAAATATCACAAGAATTAATAGAAGCTGAGCAGTGAACTTCCTCGAGCTTAACATAGAAGCTTATCATGTACATGAAATAAGAAATAATGAAAAACACAACTAAGGCCAAAAATACGTGATGTTGCGACAGTTGAATAGGTGAGTGATTTTTTTGCGGTGAAAATGTGCTGGATTGTGTGAAAGTGCGACGTTTTGACGTTGCACACACATATGAAAAATAACTGGACTGACAACGTGGTCTGCTCTACACAAAAGATCATTAGTTAATCTCATTTCTACTGTGTGGTAAATGATATAATGTAGGTGAAGATGTACGTGGCATGTCGATGATGACTGAACACAATGAGCCAGGCTTAGTGTTAGTAACCCAGCTTAACACAGATGACTTGCATAGTAGTAACCCATGATGAGAACCATATGACGCCACGACAAATTTTTCAATAATTATTTTGTAAATCTGAGCATAAACCCTGGTCAACCTGTGGTTCGTACATTGGACTGCTTGAAGCAGCAATCTGGTTAACCGGGCAACTTGGGCATTGACTCCCGGATCACACTTCAGGTAAGTAGACCAGCATTCCAACATCGTTACACACACTAGAACGTTTGAGTAACTTGTTTATTGAGGGAAATGATGTCTGCAAGATAAGAGGAAACAACTGCCTTTCCCATACCTAGTTCGTGAATCTCCCTCTCTTTCTCCAGGTCATCTGGGACGAACACGCTAATACCACCGCTGACCACCAAATGTGAAGAAATGAAAATCTAAAGCATGACATTTTACCGAGGAGAGGAGTTCATAATGGAAGGTTGTCCAGAGCAACTGGTGTTAATTGGTGACTGGACAAACACTGTCAGGACATTTGCAATACCATTTACAGACAATTGCGATTTCTTCTATGGCAGAATTTACATGTATGACAGGGATGGCCATTCGCTTATCTAGGGCTTGTGTGGGGGCACTGGCCAGTGCAGTGGAGGGAGCTGCTAGAGCTTTAAACAAAAAAGTAATAAGAGTTTTTAATACTCAGCATGTTGAGCTGCTTATACTATTAAGATTGTGTTAGGAGTTTTTAGGAGTAACATTCATCAGTTAATACCAAGTACAAAGATGAAATGGGAAAAGGCACAAAAGAAAATTTATCTTCAAATGTTTAATGCAAATAGTAAAAGTGCCATGATTAAGATGAACGAATTGTCTGGTTACATGTGCAGGAATCATTGATGATATTGCAATAATTTAAACATTTAATTTAAGAAGTCCCGACATAACTGCTGAGAACCACATTAAAGGGTTTATTTTTTTCCAAGTAGATAGAAATTATGGGAAGGAGAGGGAAGCATTATATATGCAAGAAAATATAACTTTTTTCTATAGAAAACGGTATAAAATTCGATGGATTAGTCACTGAATCTGTTTGTGTAGAATTTCTAGAAAGTCAAGTGAAATTATTTTTGTGTGTGTAATATACCATATCCCGAGCTTAGATTTCTTTGGGCTACAGAAGGAGACATGTTTGGGTGCAGTAGTACACATTATACCATGTAGGGTGTGTGACAAAGTATAAGTGGGGGAAACAGTCACGGTTGCAAAACGCTTGCAACCCTGATAATCGTAGAAACACGTTCAACATAGGGACAATGTTGGACACCTCACGAAATTCAGTGAGACGAGAATAGTAATTAAGGACAAGATTTAAGATGGCAAAAGTGTATAGAGGCTGCCTTAACTGCTGTCAGTAACACTATCCATCAAAAGTCCGGAAATTATACTCAATCCAAATTGCTAATCAACAATATATTACGAATTCTGGAGATCACTGTAACATGATGTTGACAGGCCCTTCACAACCCCGTCCCATCTCACCACAATTGTATTACAACTACTACTACTACTATCACTGCTACTGATACTATTACTACTACTACTACACATGCGACCTTCCACCTGACTCCTGCCACTATATATACTCGTTTCATAGTTATCTCTATATTAGGACTAATGAAGCCACTCATGGCGACACGTTTCCTTTAATAAATGTCCTGAACAGTTCATAAGTGTCTTTTTCCACAAGTGGAACTTGCACATGAGTTAATAAGGTTATCAAAGATTATGCCTTGAGTAGTATTAAAAATGAGTTGGACAAATATTTTTGTTAAGTGGGTTTGGGTTTGATAAGGACCTGCTTAGTATGGGCCAATAGGCCTGCTTCTCAGTTCCTCCATTGTTATGTTCTTATGATGAACATCATGTTTACTGGAGGCGAGTAGCAATGACAACACCTTACTTGGGACCTCCGACCTGTCTGGCGAGTGAATGACTCAGCATGAGTGGATTGACCGAGACTTGAAGAACAGGCCACCACAAGGTATCAGCACAAAGTGCTGGGGCTATGAACAAGTGAGAGGCGGTAACCACAACAGAAGAAGGTGAAGTAGAACAACAATAACAATATAAATAACAGTAATGAGTGAAATTTTTTTGAGTATTTTACAGAATATATAGTGGTGTATCTTGACGATTGTGAAGGGTTTGTGGTGCTGGGAGTAGGAGTTAGAATTGCAGTTATTGAATAAAACTTAATTATTAAACATCCTCTCCTAGGCGATGTTTAAATTCAGCTCTTTTTATTTCTTCATACTGAAAGTTTACTCTCTTTGTATATACAGATAGTGATGTACAAGACGGCGGAGCAGCCTCTCACCTTCAGTGCGTCTGGGTTTTTCAATCTTTCTCGCAGTAATTTACTAAGTGTGAGTATAATACTAGGAGATAGTTGCACTCTGTCTCACATATACCTATGACATTTCC
Organism: Cherax quadricarinatus; assembly: GCF_038502225.1. Classification (NCBI taxonomy): domain Eukaryota; kingdom Metazoa; phylum Arthropoda; class Malacostraca; order Decapoda; family Parastacidae; genus Cherax; species Cherax quadricarinatus. The sequence continues at coordinate 35,841 of NW_027195224.1, read as the reverse complement.
AACACACTCCACTCCTGGAACTATAAAGAAATGCAACATGCTGCTAGTGAAGGATTGATTCTATGAGATTGTTGCAACCATCTTCCTGGAATTTCCAAACCTGATTATGAACCAAACAGTTTTTCAACACACACACGTGGTCACTTACATACCAAGTTAATCTGTGGAACAATAAGAACATCTCCATATATTGAAACTGAAATTACTCTTGTTCAGACTACTACACTTGTAGTGGTCATACAATGCCAGGAAACAGGATATAATTATGTATGTATAAATTTCTTAGATAACCTTTTAACAGCCTCAAGGAATCTCTTATGAATTGTGAAAGTCCTTAGTTATATTAAAAAGAATTATAACTCTAGTTTTCTCTAGAGGAAGCTGATGTTTTCTAGAACACCAATGGAGTTTTCTAGTGTTATACTTAACAATTGTTTTGCTCTCTTAAACACTCTTGGTGTTCTCTAGAAAACTGATGTTGTGACCCCAACACTAGTGATTCCCAACTCAAGTGACTCCAACATATGGGGTGACAAAATACATGTTGTGTGACCAAACACATGTTGTGTCAACAAAGACATGTGTGACCAAATACAAATTGTGTGACCAAACACATGTTGTATAACCAAACACATGTTGTGTGACCAAACACATGTTGTGTAACCAAACACATGTTGTGTGACCATGGACACTTTGTGTGATCAAACACATGCATGTGACTCCTAGTTAATCTTATAAGGTCAAAAAGTATGTTGTACAACTCAACACATTGCATGACCCCAATACTTGTATGATCACAACACTTGTTGCGTGGCCTCAACACTTGTTGCATGACCCCAATACTTGTATGACCACAACACTTGTTGCGTGGCCTCAACACTTGTTGCATGACCCCAATGCTTGTATGACCACAACATTTGTTGCGTGGCCTCAGCAATTGTTGCATTGTCATGTAGGGGGGTAATGATTGAATAGGATATAAGTGGGGAATATGGGAGTAAGGGATTATGTAGGCAGGGGAGAGGCAGGCGAGGTGGTAGGAGTGAGATGATTAGCGGAGGTAGGTAGGTAATGACAGGTCAGTGGTGACCACCACGACACTCTCATTAACTCTACACTACTCACTAACATATGCCTCGCCCATTCTTCACTCATATAAACATAATAAAATATAAGAAAAAAGAATAAATAAGGGTGGGCAGTGAATATTATTATTCTACTCAAACACAGTTTATTATTAAGTCCTTGTACAATAATATATTTGGGAACAGGAGAACATTATTGAGGTTTAGATAAATGGGGTGGTACACATAAGCAGTGAGACAGGGAACACAATCAACTTGACGAAAATGAATATAACTTACAATATAGTTCAGAGGGCAGTTCATCACGAACTAAGCCACAGGTCCCAAGACCTACACAGCACAAGGACTGCGCCAAGCCAGTACTCTGCCCAATGCCTCCAACAGTCTCCTCCAGAGACTTCAGCAGCCTTCTCCCGAGCCCTGCACCCCAGCAGCAGCTCCGCTCGAAGTCTCTGCTCAGGAGCTCTGCACCCCAGCAGCAGCTCCGCTCGAATCTCCTGATCATGCTCTTCCTTGGGCTTTTATGGCGGTCCAAGCACCCTCCACAACCACGTGTACGACCTGACGCCTAGGTCTGATGCCGTCAAGAAGAAAAGACCTCAGACGTGGGCATGGCTGACAGACGTTTGCCAAGGCAAGGTGTGGCCATATAATTGGTTAAATTAGGTCTCCCCAGAGACCTCACAAGCCCAGCTGAACTACATCACATCCCCCTTTCTCCCCCAATTTAAAATATCTGAGAACTAGGACAATTTGTCCTAAGTTATTAGACTATTTTAATCCTAACCCCTTAATTCTATTACAATACAAAGACAAAATTATACATAATACAAAATTATTCAATTACATATATTTCCCTCAACCTCCTCAACTACCACAAGGCAGCATAATCAGTACACCTGGCAGTTGGCCAGCATAATAGTCGCTCTCTGGTGCAAAGCCTCCTTACCCGTCATTTCTCCTTAAACCTAAATATCGGGCTCCAGTGCCTTCCCTACTTCTACTAGAAATGCACTAGCCAATGCTAGTCACCCTCGCACGTTAACCATTGGGCCAAACCTCTCTAGGCTTCTATGGCGTGGAAAACTGCTCCAACGGGTTGCATTCTTTCAAGTAACTGCAACTGGACCACTTCACGACCACCAAGGTCGCATTTTCGGCACACTTCACATGCACACTACATCTGAAAATCGAGACAGGGCAGACATCGCAGCGAAGACCCTCCATTATCCTATGCCACTACTAGGATTCACTGGCCTCATAAAACAAGGCGGCCATACTCACTGGACCGTTTTCATGGTCACCTTATTTCACACAGGTAACACTAACACTTCTGGCAAGTCAAAGTAGGCTGGGGACATCTCACACTCTTAATTGTCTCTCATGGCTGGCAGGGCATCCCCGCATACCGGTCGTACAGGTCGACCAGCAAGGCAGGATACGCCTCCATACCGCCCTTGAAAGCAGGCTGGTCCCAACAGCTGGAGTCCATCTCCGCGGCTCACGTCCTTCCACATCTCCGAGGATGGCAGCTCCTTCATAGTAGATTCTCCTGTCCTGGCACATCAGCCAGAATCCCTCACACACCACTGCAGCATCACCGCCATCTCCTCCTCTTGAGCTAGGCAGCATCGCAGCATCACAGCACGGCCGTATCACAGCAGCACACAGCACGGCCACAGCATCGCAGCACGGTCCCAGCATCACAGCACGGCCGCAGCATCTCAACATCACCGCACGACCGCAGCATCTCAACATCACAGCACGGCCGCATCACAGCAGCATACAACACGGCCACAGCATCGCAGCACGGTCCCAGCATCACAGCACGGCCGCAGCATCTCAACATCATAGCAAGGCCGTATCACAGCAGCACACAGCACGGCCACAGCATAGCAGACAGCATCACAGCAAGGCCACAGCATAGCAGACAGCATCACAGCAGCCGACATCAGCAGTAGCAGGCAATGGTCAGTTGCTCGGGGTGAGGTGAGGTCACTTCAGGTCATCAACAGCAGGTGCGGTCACCCATCCCTGGCAACTGGCGGTCCGTGGGTGATGGTCACAGAGGCTGGGTGACGCAGACAGACACCCACTACACTGGATGACAGACCAGGGCAGCAATACATCTACTGGGGCACATCAGCTGGGTGACTGGGCATATCAGCTGGGTGACTGGGCACATCAGGTGGACAGCAATCATAGGCAACTCTTCAATGGGTGACAGTTGTGGGTAAGTCTTCCAAGGCGGGCTGGGTGACTTCTCATTCCTCTGTAAATATTCAATTTCGGCCAGTAATTGCTTCCCCCAAAAGTTTCACCCAGATACTGATATTCTCCACCATTTTTCTCAAACCAACAACCAACTCCACCAGATATAATATTACACCCAAACAATTATTCAGACCCACCGTCAAAAAAGGACAGTTAAGGCCACTAGGATTATAATAACATACAGATATTCACTTTAGATTTTACACACACAAGAAAAAAAAAAGTGGTAGCAAATGGTAGCATAACAAGTATAACCGAGCAGTCAAAAATAAGGCACATGGGACTGGTTCCTACTATAAAAATAATAAGAACCACCACCGCTTAGACACCATGTCATGTAGGGGGGTAATGATTGAATAGGATATAAGTGGGGAATATGGGAGTAAGGGATTATGTAGGCAGGGGAGAGGCAGGCGAGGTGGTAGGAGTGAGATGATTAGCGGAGGTAGGTAGGTAATGACAGGTCAGTGGTGACCACCACGACACTCATTAACTCTACACTACTCACTAACATATGCCTCGCCCATTCTTCACTCATATAAACATAATAAAATATAAGAAAAAAGAATAAATAACGGTGGCCAGTGAATATTACTATTCTACTCAAACACAGTTTATTATTAAGTCCTTGTACAATAATATATTTGGGAACAGGAGAACATTATTGAGGTTTAGATAAATGGGGTGGTACACATAAGCAGTGAGACAGGGAACACAATCAACTTGACGAAAATGAATATAACTTACAATATAATTCAGAGGGCAGTTCATCACAGGAACTAACCCACAGGTCCCAAGACCTACACAGCACGAGGACTGCGCCAAGCCAGTACTCTGCCCAATGCCTCCAACAGTCTCCTCCAGAGACTTCAGCAGCCTTCTCCCGAGCCCTGCACCCCAGCAGCAGCTCCCCTCGAAGTCTCTGCTTAGGAGCTCTGCACCCCAGCAGCAGCTCCGCTCGAATCTCCTGATCATGCTCTTCCTTGGGCTTTTATGGTGGTCCAAGCACCCTCCACAACCACGTGTACGACCTGACGCCTAGGTCTGATGCCGTCAAGAACAAAAGACCTCAGACGTGGGCGTGGCTGACAGAAGTTTGCCAAGGCAAGGTGTAACCATATAATTGGTTAAATTAGGTCTCCCCAGAGACCTCACAAGCCCAGCTGAACTACATCACAGCATGACCCCAATACTTGTATGACCACAACACTTGTTGCGTGGCCTCAACACTTTCTGCATGATCCCAATACTTGTATGACCACAACACTTGTTGCGTGGCCTCAACACTTTCTGCATGATCCCAATACTTGTATGACCACAACACTTGTTGCATGACCCCAATACTTGTATGACCACAACACTTGTTGCATGACCCCAATACTTGTATGACCCCAAACCTTGAGTAACTGATGAAACATTTTTGCATGACCTCCATCACTTGTGTGACCCAACATATGTATACATGCAGAGGGTTTCAGGGGTCAATGCCCCCGCGACTCGGTCTGAGACCAGGCCTCGTGGTGGATAAGGATCTCGTATACCAGGGTGTTACTGCTTGCAGCACGTAAACCGACGTACGAATCACAGTCCGGCAGATCAGTTACTGACTTGAGATACCTGTCCAGCGCCTTCTTGAAGATAGAGAGGAGTCTACTGGTAATCCCCTTTGTGTATGCTGGGAGGCAGTTGAACACTCTTGGGCCCCTGACACTTATTGTGTTGTCTCTTAGTGTACTCGTGGCGTATCTGCTTTTCATTGGGGTCATGTTGCATCTCCTGCCTAATTTTTGCTTTCGTAGGGAGTGATATTCCAAGTGTTCATTATTATTTATCTTTATCGACTTCATTCCAGGGACTACAAATCACGGGACTTCAAAGGTTCCAAGTAATTTAGGTGCTTTATCGTATTTGTGTATGCCATGAAAGTTCCCAGTACATTCTCCAGGTTAGCAATTTCGAATGCCTTCAAGGGGGCAGTTAGTGTACAGCAGTATTCCAGCCTAGAGAGAACAGACGATTTGAAGAGAATCATCATGGGCTTTTTGATCCTAGTTTTGAAGGTTCTCATTATCCATACTATTTTTTTCTAACAGATAAGGTAGATACACCATTGTGGTTTTTGAAGGTGAGATTATCAGACATTATCACTCACAGGTCCTTCACATTATTTTTTCTGCTCTATTCTGTGGTTAGAATTTGTTTTACACCATGATACAGATTTTATTTCCTCGAGTTATCTATATCTGAGTAGAAATTTCTCTTCCCTGAACTTAACATTGTTTTCTGTGGTCCATATAAAGATTTGGTTGATGCCCTCTTGAAGTCTAGCAGTGTCTTCGATGGAAGATACTGTCATGGCAATTCGGGTGTCATCCGCAAAGATAGACATGGAGCCATGTCTATGTCAGATATAAGGATGAGGAACAGGATAGAAGCGAGTACTATGCTATGTGGAACAGAGCTTTTCACGGTAGCTGCCTCAAACTTTACTCTGTTTACTATTGCTAATTGTGCTCTATTTACTAGGAAGCTATAGATCCAACTACTAACTTTTCCTGTTATACCTTTATTACGCATTTTGTGCGCTATTACATCATGGTTGCACTTGTCGAAGGCTTTCGCAAAGTCTGTGTATACTATATCTGCATTTTGTTTGTCCTCTAAAACATTCAGGACCATGTCATAGTGGTCCAGGAGTAGGGACAGACAGGAGCTAACTGTTCTAAACGCATGTTGTCCTGGGATCTGTAATAAATAGATATCTATGTAACTGGCGATATTTCTTATTGGAATCATTTCAAGGATTTTATGATATGGGATGTTAGCGCTATCAATCTGTAGTTCTTTGCAATTGCTTTACTGCCACCTTTGTGGACTGGAACTAAATCTGTCTTTTAGTAAGTGTGGGATGACCCCTGTGTCCATATTCCCTCTGAACAGAATGCTGACGGCACGCAACAGGGACATCTTGCAGGTCTTGATGAACACAGAATTCCACGAGTCCGGGCCTGGGGAAGAGTGCATGGCAATGTGCATATCATTATTTGCCTTCGGAAGTTTTCTGGTGTTAGGAAAATATCAGTGTTCGCTGAACACTGAGTCATACTGTGTGTTGTGTGACTTCTATATTGTGTGTGACACAGAATTTGTTGTGTCATCAACTGTGTTCCCTAATATTTCATGTTATTACACCATGTGTTACGTTGCTCAGAGACGTATTGTGTTACTACTGAACTAGACCTTAAGTTGCTCCGAGACGTATTGTGTTACTACTGAACTAGACCTTAAGTTGCTCCGAGACGTATTGTGTTACTGAACCACACGTTAAGTTGCTCCGAGACGTATTGTGTTACTGAACCACACGTTAAGTTGCTCCGAGACGTATTGTGTTACTGAACCACACGTTAAGTTGCTCCGCCATGTGTTGTGTTACTCCACCACATGTTGTTACACCACAACATTATTGTGATACACCACCACATTATTGTGATACACCACCAGATGTTGTGATTCAACACCACATTATTGTGATACACCACCAGATGATGTGATTCACCACCACGTTATTGTGATACACCACCACATTATTGTGATACACCACCAGATGTTGTGATACACAACCACATTATTGTGATACACCACCACATTATTGTGATACACCACCAGATGTTGTGATTCAACATCACATTATTGTGATACACCACCAGATGTTGTGATTCACCACCACGTTATTGTGATACACCACCACATTATTGTGATACACCACCACATTATTGTGATACACCACCACATTATTGTGATACACCACCACAATATTGTGATACACCACCACATTATTGTGATACACCACCACATTATTGTGATACAAAACCACATTATTGTGATACACAACCACATTATTGTGATACACCACCAGATGTGATTCACCACCACATTATTGTGATACACCACCACTTTATTGTGATACACCACCACATTATTGTGATACACCACCACATTATTGTGATACACCACCACATTATTGTGATACACCACCACATTATTGTGATACACCACCACATTATTGTGATACACCACCACATTATTGTGTTACACCACCACATTATTGTGATACACCACCACATTATTGTGATACACCACCACATTATTGTGATACACCACCACATTATTGTGATACACCACCACATTATTGTGATACACCACCAGATGTTGTGATTCACCACCACATTATTGTGATACACCACCAGATGTTGTGATACACCACCACATTATTGTGATGCACCACCACATTATTGTGATACATCGCCACATTACTGTGATACACCGCCACATTATTGTGATACACCACCACATTATTGTGATACACCACCAGATGTTGTGATTCACCACCACATTATTGTGATACACCACCAGATGTTGTGATTCAACATCACATTATTGTGATACACCACCAGATGTTGTGATTCACCACCACGTTATTGTGATACACCACCACATTATTGTGATACACCACCACATTATTGTGATACACCACCACATTATTGTGATACACCACCACAATATTGTGATACACCACCACATTATTGTGATACACCACCACATTATTGTGATACACCACCACATTATTGTGATACACCACCACATTATTGTGTTACACCACCACATTATTGTGATACACCACCACATTATTGTGATACACCACCACATTATTGTGATACACCACCACATTATTGTGATACACCACCACTTTATTGTGATACACCACCACATTATTGTGATACACCACCACATTATTGTGATACACCACCACATTATTGTGATACACCACCACATTATTGTGATACACCACCACATTATTGTGATACACCACCACATTATTGTGATACACCACCACTTTATTGTGATACACCACCACATTATTGTGATACACCACCACATTATTGTGATACACCACCACATTATTGTGATACACCACCACATTATTGTGATACACCACCACATTATTGTGATACACCACCACATTATTGTGATACACCACCACATTATTGTGATACACCACCACATTATTGTGATGCACCACCACTTTATTGTGATACACCACCACATTATTGTGATACACCACCACATTATTGTGATACACCACCACAATATTGTGATACACCACCACATTATTGTGATACACCACCACATTATTGTGATACAAAACCACATTATTGTGATGCACCACCACATTATTGTGATACACCACCACATTATTGTGATACACCACCACATTATTGTGATACACCACCACATTATTGTGTTACACCACCACATTATTGTGATACACCACCACATTATTGTGATACACCACCACATTATTGTGATACACCACCACATTATTGTGATACACCACCACTTTATTGTGATACACCACCACATTATTGTGATACACCACCACATTATTGTGATACACCACCACATTATTGTGATACACCACCACATTATTGTGATACACCACCACATTATTGTGATACACCACCACATTATTGTGATACACCACCACTTTATTGTGATACACCACCACATTATTGTGATACACCACCACATTATTGTGATACACCACCACATTATTGTGATACACCACCACATTATTGTGATACACCACCACATTATTGTGATACACCACCACATTATTGTGATACACCACCACATTATTGTGATACACCACCACATTATTGTGATGCACCACCACTTTATTGTGATACACCACCACATTATTGTGATACACCACCACATTATTGTGATACACCACCACAATATTGTGATACACCACCACATTATTGTGATACACCACCACATTATTGTGATACAAAACCACATTATTGTGATGCACCACCACATTATTGTGATACACCACCACATTATTGTGATACACCACCACATTATTGTGATACACCACCACAATATTGTGATACACCACCACATTATTGTGATACACCACCACATTATTGTGATACAAAACCACATTATTGTGATACACCACCACAATATTGTGATACACCACCACATTATTGTGATACACCACCACATTATTGTGATACAAAACCACATTATTGTGATACACCACCAGATGTGATTCACCACCACATTATTGTGATACACCACCACATTATTGTGATACACCACCACATTATTGTGATACACCACCACATTATTGTGATACACCACCACATTATTGTGATACACCACCACATTATTGTGATACACCACCACATTATTGTGATACACCACCACATTATTGTGTTACACCACCACATTATTGTGATACACCACCACATTATTGTGATACACCACCACATTATTGTGATACACCACCACATTATTGTGATACACCACCACATTATTGTGATACACCACCAGATGTTGTGATTCACCACCACATTATTATGATACACCACCAGATGTTGTGATACACAACCACATTATTGTGATACACCACCAGATGTTGTGATACACAACCACATTATTGTGATACACCACCAGATGTGATTCACCACCACATTATTGTGATACACCACCACATTATTGTGATACACCACCACATTATTGTGATACACCACCACATTATTGTGATACACCACCACATTATTGTGATTCACCACCACATTATTGTGATACACCACCACATTATTGTGATACACCACCACATTATTGTGATACACCACCACATTATTGTGATACACCACCACATTATTGTGATACACCACCACATTATTGTGATACACCACCACATTATTGTGATACACCACCACATTATTGTGTTACACCACCACATTATTGTGATACACCACCACATTATTGTGATACACCACCACATTACTGTGATACACCGCCACATTATTGTGATACACAACCACATTATTGTGATACACCACCAGATGTTGTGATTCACCACCAGATGTTGTGATTCACCACCACATTATTGTGATACACCACCAGATGTTGTGATTCACTACCACATTATTGTGATACACCACCAGATGTTGTGATACTCCACAACATTATTGTGATACACCACCACATTATTGTGATACACCACCAGATGTTGTGATTCACCACCACATTATTGTGATACACCACCAGATGTTGTGAATCACAACCACATTATTGTGATACACCACCAGATGTTGTGATTCACCACCACATTATTGTGATACACCACCAGATGTTGTGATTCACCACCACATTAATGTGATACACCACCAGATGTTGTGATACTCCACCACATTATTGTGATACACCACCACATTATTGTCATACACCACCAGATGTTGTGATTCACCACCACATTATTGTGATACACCACCAGATGTTGTGATACACCACCACATTATTGTGATACACCACCACATTATTGTGATACACTGCCACATTATTGTGATACACCACCACATTATTGTGATACATCACCAGATGTTTAGATACACCACCACATTAATGCAATACACCACCACATTATTCTGATACACCACCAAGTGTTGTGATACACAACCACATTATTGTGATATACCACCACAACATTGTGATACACCACAACAACATTGTGATACACCACCACATTATTGTGATTCACCACCAGATGTTGTGATACACCATCATATTATTGTGATACACCACCAGATACTTTGATACACTACCACAACATTGTGATACACCACTACATTATTGTGATACTCCACCAGATATTTTGTTACACCACCACACGTTGTGATACACCACCACACGTTGTGATACACCACCACAAGTTGTGATACACCACCACACGTTGTGATACACACAACATTATTGTGATACACCACCACATTATTGTGATACCACACCACATTATTGTGATACACCACCACATTATTGTGATACACTACCACATTATTGTGATACACCACCACATTATTGTGATACACTACCACATTATTGTGATACACCACCACATTATTGTGATACACCACCACATTATTGTGATACACCACCACATTATTGTGATACCCCACCACATTATTGTGATACACCACCACATTATTGTGATACACCACCACATTATTGTGATACACACCGCATTATTGTGATACACCACCACATTATTGTGATACACCACCAGATGTTGTGATTCAAAACCAGATGTTGTGATTCACCACCACATTATTGTGATACACCACCAGATGTTGTGATACAACACAACATTATTGTGATACACCACCACATTATTGTGATACACTGCCACATTATTGTGATACACCACCACATTATTGTGATACATCACCAGATGTTGAGATACACCACCACATTAATGCAATACACCACCACATTATTCTGATACACCACCAAGTGTTGTGATACACAACCACATTATTGTGATACACCACCACAACATTGTGATACACCTCCACATTATTGTAATTCACCACCAGATGTTGTGATACACCATATTATTGTGATACACCACCAGATACTTTGATACACCACCACAACATTGTGATACACCACTACATTATTGTGATACTCTACCAGATATTTTGATACACCACCACACGTTGTGATACACCACCACACGTTGTGATACACCACCACACGTTGTGATACACCACAACACGTTGTGATACACGACCACAGGTTGTGATACACCACAACATTATTGTGATACACCACCACATTATTGTGATACACCACCACATTATTGTGATACACCACCACATTATTGTGATACACTACCACATTATTGTGATACACCACCACATTATTGTGATACACCACCACATTATTGTGATACACCACCACATTATAGTGATACACCACCACATTATTGTGATACACCACCACATTATTGTGATACACCACCGCATTATTGTGATACACCACCACATTATTGTGATGCACCACCAGATGTTGTGATTCACCACCACATTATTTGGATACACCACCAGATGTTGTGATACACCTCCACATTATTGTGATACACCACCAGATGTTGTGATACACCTCCACATTATTGTGATACACCACCAGATGTTGTGATACACCTCCACATTATTGTGATACACCACCAGATGTTGTGATACACCTCCACATTATTGTGATACACCACCAGATGTTGTGATACACCACCACATTATTGTGATAAACCGCAACGTTATTGTGATACACCGCCACATTATTGTGATACATAACCAGATGTTGTGATACACCACCACATTATTGCAATACACCACCACATTATTCTGATACACCACCAAGTCTTGTGATACACCACCACATTATTGTGATACACCACAAAAACATTGTGATACACCACCACATTATTGTGATTCACCACCAGATGTTGTGATACACCACCACATTATTGTGATACACCACCACATTATTGTGATACACCACCACATTATTGTGATACACCACCACATTATTGTGATACACCACCTAATTATTGTGATACACCACCACATTATTGTGGTACGCAATCACGTGTTGTTTCATAATATGTTTACTACTACACATGTCGTTACTCCACCCGTGTTACTCCCCCCGTGTTACTCCACCCGTGTTACTCCACCCGTGTTACTTCACCTGTGTTACTCCACCTGTGTTACTCCACCCGTGTTACTCCACCCGTGTTACTCCCCCCGTGTTACTCCACCCGTGTTACTCCACCTGTGTTACTTCACCTGTGTTACTCCACCTGTGTTACTCCACCCGTGTTACTCCACCCGTGTTACTCCACCCGTGTTACTTCACCCGTGTAACTCCACCCGTGTTACTTCACCTGTGTTACTCCACCCATGTTACTCCACCCGTGTTACTTCACCCGTGTAACTCCACCCGTGTTACTCCTCCCGTGTTACTCCACCCGTGTTACTTCACCCGTGTTACTCCACCCGTGATACTTAACCTGTGTTACTCCACCCGTGTTACTCCACCCGAGTTACTCCACCCGTGTTACTCCACCCGTGTTACTCCACCCGTGTTACTCCACCCGTGTTACTCCACCCGTGTTACTCCACCCGTGTTACTTCACCTGTGTTACTCCACCTGTGTTACTCCACCTGTGTTACTCCACCCGTGTTACTCCACCCGTGTTACTTCACCCGTGTAACTCCACCCGTGTTACTTCACCTGTGTTACTCCACCCATGTTACTCCACCCGTGTTACTTCACCCGTGTAACTCCACCCGTGTTACTCCTCCCGTGTTACTTCACCCGTGTTACTCCACCTGTGATACTTAACCTGTGTTACTTCACCCGTGTTACTCCATCCGTGTTACTTCACCCGTGTTACTCCACCCGTGTTACTCCAAACGTGTTACTCCTCCTGTGTTACTCCTCCTGTGTTACTCCACCTGTGCTACTCCACCTGTGTTACTTCACCTGCGTAACTCAACCTGTGTTACTCCACCCGTGTAACTCCTCCAGTGTTACTCCACTTGTGTTACTCCACCTGTGTTACTCCACCTGTGTTACTTCACCTGTGTTACTCCACCTGTGTTACTTCACCCGTGTTACTCCACCTGTTACTCCACCCGTGTTACTCCACCTGTGTTACTCCACCCGTGTTACTCCACCTGTGTTACTCCACCCGCGTTACTCCACCCGTGTTACTCCACCTGTGTTACTCCACCCGTGTTTCTCCACCCGTGTTACTCCACCCGTGTTACTCCACCCGTGTTACTCCACCCGTGTTACTTCACCCGTGTAACTCCACCCGTGTTACTTCACCTGTGTTACTCCACCCATGTTACTCCACCCGTGTTACTTCACCCGTGTAATTCCACCCGTGTTACTCCTCCCGTGTTACTCCACCCGTGTTACTTCACCCGTGTTACTCCACCCGTGATACTTAACCTGTGTTACTCCACCCGTGTTACTCCACCCGAGTTACTCCACCCGAGTTACTCCACCCGTGTTACTCCACCCGTGTTACTCCACCCGTGTTACTCCACCTGTGTTACTCCACCCGTGTTACTCCACCTGTCTTACTCCACCCGTGTTACTTCACCCGTGTTACTCCACCCGTGTTACTCCACCCGTGTTACTCCACCCGTGTTACTCCACCCGTGTTACTCCACCTGTGTTACTCCACCCGTGTTACTCCACCTGTGTTACTCCACCCGTGTTACTCCACCCGTGTTACTCCACCTGTGTTACTCCACCCGTGTTACTCCACCCGTGTTACTCCACCCGTGTTACTCCACCTGTGTTACTCCACCCGTGTTACTCCACCCGTGTTACTTCACCCGTGTTACTCCACCCGTGTTACTCCACCCGTGTTACTCCACCTGTGTTACTCCACCCGTGAAGAATGAGATTGATGGATTGTTTATATCGTCTTGCTGCTGTCCTCTGCACAGATGATCGTAGAATTGCGCTTACATCGGCGATAGACACACACAGGAGGCTTTATAAAGGTGGCGCAAACATACTCTAGCTCTTGACCCCCTATGTGGTCCTTAAAATATGGTGCTGCAACCCTTAGCAGTGCACCAAAACACTGATGAAGTGAGTGGGTAATGGCTCACTGTAGTTGGGTTTGTGGGTTAACAGGGCTGAGACCGGCAATGGTGAGACACACGTGATCGTGAGTGGCTGAGCTTATGGGTTGAACGTCGTAAGCCTCACTGAGAACACCCACACTGCCGCGAAGATAATTCTAAGCCGGCTGGCTTAAAATAAACCCACGAAATACTACAACACCACAAGGATGAAAAAAGAGCACGCAGAATGCTTGGAGCTTGAATCACAAGCGATGAAGACTACTCACGTGGCTTGCTCGAGTACTGGGGTAAGACACCTGGGTTAGTTACTAGCTGGCTTATCATAACCCTTCACACAGAATGGCTTGATAACTTCACACGATGAGCACAGCAGGGGTGGAAAGCTGGCTTGGCAGGCAAAGGAATTGGATGGGGTAGGCTAGGCTGGACTAGGACTCCGTTTTTCTGACTCCCCCACCACAGACTGGAAACTGGCTTATTTTGCAAACTCGGGTCAACCCCTCGGGAGTGATGCAAATAAGCAGATAAACACTGATACAAGGAGACTGACCAGTGAATAATGTAGAAGCTGGTAGGAGCTTGGGCGAGTAGCTGACTTGAGGTAGCTGGCTGGCGTTAACCACGATAGGCCTACTGGTGACACGAAATGGCCACCTTGCTGGTCGAAAATTTATCTCCAGAAATCGCTGTAATCGTAAGAATTACAGGCCCGCCGCTGCCACCATTTATCGTAAGGGTTCTTAAATGGAGATATCGTAGGTTGAAGGTAGACACACTTGTTGGATGGTAATATATATTGTCAGTCTGAGATGGTGAGGGATGGAGCCCAAATGCCTTGCCTGTCTGCTGAATGGTCTGCCGCCGAGTGAGGCCGGGGCAGAGGTAAGAGCCTACACATGTGCATCCCGTGACGTCACACAAAGCCACAGGCCTACAAGGGATCTCGTATCTAAAGCACATGGATGATACTAATATGCTATGCTATATAATACAGGGAATACAGGAATCAGCAACTATGCTGACACACCCGTGTTACTCCACCCGTTTTACTCCACTGGTGTTACTCCACCCGTGTTACTCCACCTGTGTTACTCCACCCATGTTACTCCACCCGTGTTACTTCACCCGTGTTACTTCACCCGTGTTACTCCACCAATGTTACTCCACCCGTGTTACTCCACCTGTGTTACTCCACCTGTGTTACTCCACCCGCGTTACTCCACCCGTGTTACTCCACCCGTGTTACTCCACCAGTGTTACTCCACCCGTATTACTCCACCCGTGTTACTCCACCAGTGTTACTCCACCCGTATTACTCCACCCGTGTTACTCCACCAGTGTTAGTCCACCCGTGTTACTCCACCCGTGTTACTCCACCAGTGTTACTCCACCCGTGTTACTCCACCCGTGTTACTCCACCCGTGTTACTCCACCTGTGTTACTCCACCCGTGTTACTCCACCCGTGTTACCCCACCTGTGTTACTCCACCCGTGTTACTCCACCTGTGTTACTCCACCCGTTGTTACTTTACCCGTGTTACTCCACCTGTGTTACTCCCCCCGTGTTACTCCACACGTTTTACTCCACCCGTGTTACTCCACCCGTGTTACTCCACCCGTGTTACTCCACCCGTGTTACTCCACCCGTGTTACTCCACCCGTGTTACTCCACCCGTGTTACTCCACCTGTGTTACTCCACCCGTGTTATTCCACCCGTCTTACTCTACCTGTGTTACTCCACCCGTGTTACTCCACCTGTGTTACTCCACCTGTGTTACTCCACCTGTGTTACTCCACCTGTGTTTCTTCACCCGTGTTACTTCACCCGTGTTACTCCACCCGTGTTACTTCACCCGTGTTTCTCCACCTGTGTTACTCCCCCTGTGCTAATCCACCCGTGTTACTCCACTCGTGTTACTCCACCCGTGTTACTCCACCCATGTTACTCCACCTGTGATACTCCACCTGTGTTACTCCTCCCGTGTTACCCCACCTGTGTTACTCCACCCGTGTTACTATACCTGTGTTACTCCACCTGTGTTACTTCACCCGTGTTACTCCATCCGTGTTACTTCACCCGTGTTACTATACCTGTACTCACCTAGTTGTACTCACCTAGTTTAGGTTGCGGGGGTCGAGTCCGAGCTCCTGGCCCCACCTCTTCACTGATCGCTACTAGGTCACTCTCCCTGAGCCGTGAGCTTTATCATACCTCTGCTTAAAGCTATGTATGGATCCTGCCTCCACTACATCGCTTCCCAAACTATTCCACTTACTGACTACTCTGTGGCTGAAGAAATACTTCCTAACATCCCTGTGATTCATCTGTGTCTTCAGCTTCCAACTGTGTCCCCTTGTTACTGTGTCCAATCTCTGGAACATCCTGTCTTTGTCCACCTTGTCAATTCCTCTCAGTATTTTGTATGTCGTTATCATGTCCCCCCTATCTCTCCTGTCCTCCAGTGTCGTCAGGTTGATTTCCCTTAACCTCTCCTCGTAGGACATACCTCTTAACTCTGGGACTAGTCTTGTTGCAAACCTTTGCACTTTCTCTAGTTTCTTCACGTGCTTGGCTAGGTGTGGGTTCCAAACTGGTGCCGCATACTCTAATATGGGCCTAACGTACACGGTGTACAGGGTCTTGAACGATTCCTTATTTAGATGTCGGAATGCTGTTCTGAGGTTTGCTAGGCGCCCATATGCTGCAGCACTTATTTGGTTGATGTGCGCTTCAGGAGATGTGCCTGGTGTTATACTCACCCCAAGATCTTTTTCCTTGAGTGAGGTTTGTAGTCTCTGGCCCCCTAGACTGTACTCCGTCTGCGGTCTTCTTTGCCCTTCCCCAATCTTCATGACTTTGCACTTGGTGGGATTGAACTCCAGGAGCCAATTGCTGGACCAGGTCTGCAGCCTGTCCAGATCCCTTTGTATTTCTGCCTGGTCTTCGATCGAGTGAATTCTTCTCATCAACTTCACGTCATCTGCAAACAGGGACACCTCAGAGTCTATTCCTTCCGCCATGTCGTTCACAAATACCAGAAACAGCACTGGTCCTAGGACTGACCCCTGCGGGACCCCGCTGGTCACAGGTGCCCACTCTGACACCTCGCCACGTACCATGACTCGCTGCTGTCTTCCTGACAAGTATTCCCTGATCCATTGTAGTGCCTTCCCTGTTATTCCTGCTTGGTCCTCCAGTTTTTGCACCAATCTCTTGTGTGGAACTGTGTCAAACGCCTTCTTACAGTCCAAGAAAATGCAATCCACCCACCCCTCTCTCTCTTGTCTTACTGCTGTCACCATGTCATAGAACTCCAGTAGGTTTGTGACACAGGATTTCCCGTCCCTGAAACCATGTTGGCTGCTGTTGATGAGATCGTTCCTTTCTATGTGTTCCACCACTCGTCTCCTGATAATCTTCTCCATGATTTTGCATACTATACATGTCAGTGACACTGGTCTGTAGTTTAATGCTTCATGTCTGTCTCCTTTTTTAAAGATTGGGACTACATTTGCTGCCTTCCATGCCTCAGGCAATCTCCCTGTTTCGATAGATGTATTGAATATTGTTGTTAGGGGTACACATAGCACCTCTGCTCCCTCTCTCAATACCCATGGGGAGATGTTATCTGGCCCCATTGCCTGTGAGGTATCTAGCTCACTCAGAAGCCTCTTCACTTCTTCCTCGGTTGTGTGCACTGTGTCCAGCACTTGGTGGTGTGCCCCACCTCTCCGTCTTTCTGGAGTCCCTTCTGTCTCCTCTGTGAACACTTCTTTGAATCTCTTGTTGAGTTCTTCACTTACTTCACGGTCATTTCTTGTTGTCTCTCCTCCTTTCTTCCTTAGCCTGATTACCTGGTCCTTGACTGTTGTTTTCCTCCTGATGTGGCTGTACAATAGTTTTGGGTCAGATTTGGCTTTCGATGCTATGTCATTTTCATATTGTCTTTGGGCCTCCCTTCTTATCTGTGCATATTCGTTTCTGGCTCTACGACTGGTCTCCTTATTCTCCTGGGTCCTTTGCCTTCTATATTTCTTCCATTCCCAAGCACACTTGGTTTTTGCCTCCCTGCACCTTTGGGTAATCCATGGGCTCATCCTGGCTTTTTCATTATTCCTGTTACCCTTGGGTACAAACCTCTCCTCAGCCTCCTTGCATTTTGTTCCTACATATTCCATCATCTCATTAATTGGCTTCCCTGCCAGTTCTCTGTCCCACTGAGCCCCGTTCAGGTAGTTCCTCATTCCTGTGTAGTCCCCTTTCTTGTAGTTTGGCTTCATTCGTCCTGGCCTTCCTGCTTCTCCCTCCACTTGTAGCTCTACTCTGTTACTCCACCTGTGTTACTTCACCCGTGTTACTCCATCCGTGTTACTTCACCCGTGTTACTCCACCCGTGTTACTCCACCCGTGTTACTCCACAAGAGTTACTCCACCAGTGTTACTCCACCAGTGTTACTCCACCAGTGTTACTCCACCTGTGTTACTCCATCCGTGTTACTTCACCTGTGTTACTCCACCCTTGTTACTCCACCCGTGTTACTTCACCCGTGTTACTCCACCCGCGTTACTCCACCCGTGTTACTCCACCTGTGTTACTCCACCCGTGTTACTCCACTCGTGTTACTCCACCCGTGTTACTCCACCCATGTTACTCCACCTGTGATACTCCACCCGTGTTACTCCACCCGTGTTACTCCACCTGCGTTACTCCACCCGTGTTACTCCACCTGTGTTACTCCACCTGTGTTACTTCACCTGTGTTACTCCACCTGTGTTTCTTCACCCGTGTTACTTCACCCGTGTTACTCCACCCGTGTTACTTCACCCGTGTTACTCCACCTGTTACATCACCTGTGTTACTCCACCTGTGTTACTCCACCTGTGTTACTTCACCTGTGTTACTTCACCTGTGTTACTCCACCCGTGTTACTTCACCCGTGTTACTCCACCCGTGTTACTTCACCCGTGTTTCTCCACCTGTGTTACTCCCCCTGTGCTAATCCACCCGTGTTACTCCACCTGTGTTACTCCACCTGTGTTACCCCACCTGTGTTACTCCACCCGTGTTACTCCACCTGTGTTACTCCACCCGTGTTACCCCACCTGTGTTACTCCACCCGTGTTACTCTACCTGTGTTACTCCACCCGTGTTACTTCACCCGTGTTACTCCACCCGTGTTACTCCACCCGTGTTACTATACCTGTACTCACCTAGTTGTACTCACCTAGTTTAGGTTGCGGGGGTCGAGTCCGAGCTCCTGGCCCCACCTCTTCACTGATCGCTACTAGGTCACTCTCCCTGAGCCGTGAGCTTTATCATACCTCTGCTTAAAGCTATGTATGGATCCTGCCTCCACTACATCGCTTCCCAAACTATTCCACTTACTGACTACTCTGTGGCTGAAGAAATACTTCCTAACATCCCTGTGATTCATCTGTGTCTTCAGCTTCCAACTGTGTCCCCTTGTTACTGTGTCCAATCTCTGGAACATCCTGTCTTTGTCCACCTTGTCAATTCCTCTCAGTATTTTGTATGTCGTTATCATGTCCCCCCTATCTCTCCTGTCCTCCAGTGTCGTCAGGTTGATTTCCCTTAACCTCTCCTCGTAGGACATACCCCTTAACTCTGGGACTAGTCTTGTTGCAAACCTTTGCACTTTCTCTAGTTTCTTCACGTGCTTGGCTAGGTGTGGGTTCCAAACTGGTGCCGCATACTCTAATATGGGCCTAACGTACACGGTGTACAGGGTCTTGAACGATTCCTTATTAAGATGTCGGAATGCTGTTCTGAGGTTTGCTAGGCGCCCATATGCTGCAGCACTTATTTGGTTGATGTGCGCTTCAGGAGATGTGCCTGGTGTTATACTCACCCCAAGATCTTTTTCCTTGAGTGAGGTTTGTAGTCTCTGGCCCCCTAGACTGTACTCCGTCTGCGGTCTTCTTTGCCCTTCCCCAATCTTCATGACTTTGCACTTGGTGGGATTGAACTCCAGGAGCCAATTGCTGGACCAGGTCTGCAGCCTGTTCAGATCCCTTTGTATTTCTGCCTGGTCTTCGATCGAGTGAATTCTTCTCATCAACTTCACGTCATCTGCAAACAGGGACACCTCAGAGTCTATTCCTTCCGCCATGTCGTTCACAAATACCAGAAACAGCACTGGTCCTAGGACTGACCCCTGCGGGACCCCGCTGGTCACAGGTGCCCACTCTGACACCTCGCCACGTACCATGACTCGCTGCTGTCTTCCTGACAAGTATTCCCTGATCCATTGTAGTGCCTTCCCTGTTATTCCTGCTTGGTCCTCCAGTTTTTGCACCAATCTCTTGTGTGGAACTGTGTCAAACGCCTTCTTACAGTCCAAGAAAATGCAATCCACCCACCCCTCTCTCTCTTGTCTTACTGCTGTCACCATGTCATAGAACTCCAGTAGGTTTGTGACACAGGATTTCCCGTCCCTGAAACCATGTTGGCTGCTGTTGATGAGATCGTTCCTTTCTAGGTGTTCCACCACTCTTCTCCTGATAATCTTCTCCATGATTTTGCATACTATACATGTCAGTGACACTGGTCTGTAGTTTAATGCTTCATGTCTGTCTCCTTTTTTAAAGATTGGGACTACATTTGCTGCCTTCCATGCCTCAGGCAATCTCCCTGTTTCGATAGATGTATTGAATATTGTTGTTAGGGGTACACATAGCACCTCTGCTCCCTCTCTCAATACCCATGGGGAGATGTTATCTGGCCCCATTGCCTGTGAGGTATCTAGCTCACTCAGAAGCCTCTTCACTTCTTCCTCGGTTGTGTGCACTGTGTCCAGCACTTGGTGGTGTGCCCCACCTCTCCGTCTTTCTGGAGTCCCTTCTGTCTCCTCTGTGAACACTTCTTTGAATCTCTTGTTGAGTTCTTCACTTACTTCACGGTCATTTCTTGTTGTCTGTTATTCCACCTGTGTTACTCCACCCGTGTTACTCCACCCGTGTTACTCCACCCGTGTTACTCCACCCGTGTTACTCCACCCGTGTTACTCCACCCGTGTTACTCCACCCGTGTTACTTCACCACTGTTACTCCACCTGTGTTACTCCACCCGTGTTACTCCACCCGTGTTACTCCACCCGTGTTACTCCACCCGTGTTACTCCACCCGTGTTACTCCACCCGTGTTACTCCACCCGTGTTACTCCACCCGTGTTACTCCACCCGTGTTACTCCACCCGTGTTACTCCACCCATGTTACTCCACCCATGATGTTACTCCTCCCGTGTTATTACTCTACCCGTGTTGTTATTCCACCCATGTTGTTATTCCACCCGTGTTACTCCACCCATGTTACTCCACCCGTGTTACTCCACCCGTGTTACTCCACCCGTGTTACTCCACCCGTGTTACTCCACCCATGTTAACCTACCCGTGTTACTCCACCCGTGTTACTCCACCCATGTTACTCTACCCGTGTTACTCCACCCATGTTACTCCACCCGTGTTACTCCACCCGTGTTACTCCACCCGTGTTACTCCACCCGTGTTACTCCACCCGTGTTACTCCACCCGTGTTACTCCACCCGTGTTACTCCACCCGTGTTACTCCACCTGTGTTACTCCACCCATGTTACTCTACCCGTGTTACTCCACCCATGTTACTCCACCCGTGTTACTCCACCTGTGTTACTCCACCCGTGTTACTCCACCTGTGTTTCTCCACCCGTGTTACTCCACCCGTGTTACTCCACCCGTGTTACTCCTCCCGTGTTATCCACCCGTGTTACTCCACCCATGTTACTCCACCCGTGTTACTCCACCCGTGTTACTCCACCCGTGTTACTCCACCCATGTTACTCCACCCGTGTTACTCCACCCGTGTTACTCCACACATGTTACTCTACCCGTGTTACTCCACCCGTGTTACTCCACCCATGTTACTCCACCCGTGTTACTCCACCCGTGTTACTCCACCCGTGTTACTCCACCCGTGTTACTCCACCCGTGTTACTCCACACATGTTACTCCACCTGTGTTACTCCACCCATGTTACTCCACCTGTGTTACTCCACCCGTGTTACTCCACCCGTGTTACTCCACCCATGTTACTCCACCCGTGTTACTCCACCCGTGTTACTCCACCCGTGTTACTCCACACATGTTACTCCACACATGTTACTCTACTTGTGTTACTCCACCCATGCTACTCCACCCGTGTTACTCCACCCATGTTACTCCACCCATGTTACTCCACCCATGTTACTCCACCCATGTTACTCCACCCGTGTTACTCCACCCGTGTTACTCCACCCGTGTTACTCCACCCATGTTACTCCACCCATGTTACTCCACCCATGTTACTCCACCCATGTTACTCCACCCGTGTTACTCCACCCGTGTTACTCCACCCGTGTTACTCCACCCGTGTTACTCCACCCGTGTTACTCCACCCGTGTTACTCCACCCATGTTACTCCACCCGTCTTACTCCACCCGTCTTACTCCACCCGTCTTACTCCACCCGTCTTACTCCACCCGTCTTACTCCACCCGTGTTACTCCACCCGTGTTACTCCACCCGTGTTACTCCACCCGTGTTACTCCACCCGTGTTACTCCACCCGTGTTACTCCACCCGCGTTACTCCACCCGTGTTACTCCACCCGCGTTACTCCACCCGTGTTACTCCACCCGTGTTACTCCACCCATGTTACTCCACCAGTGTTACTCCACCCGTGTTACTCCACCCGTGTTACTCCACCCGTGTTACTCCACCCGTGTTACTCCACCCATGTTACTCCACCCATGTTACTCCACCCGTGTTACTCCACCCGTGTTACTCCACCCGTGTTACTCCACCTGTGTTACTCCACCCGTGTTACTCCACCCGTGTTACTCCACCCGTGTTACTCCACCTGTGTTACTCCACCCGTGTTACTCCACCCGTGTTACTCCACCCGTGTTACTCCACCCGTGTTACTCCACCCGTGTTACTCCACCCGTGTTACTCCACCTGTGTTACTCCACCCATGTTACTCCACCTGTGTTACTCCACCCGTGTTACTCCACCCGTGTTACTCCACCCATGTTACTCCACCTGTGTTTCTCCACCCGTGTTACTCCACCCGTGTTACTCCACCCGTGTTACTCCACCCGTGTTACTCCACCCGTGTTACTCCACCCGTGTTACTCCACCCGTGTTACTCCACCCGTGTTACTCCACCCGTGTTACTCCACCCATGTTACTCCACCCGTGTTACTCCACCCGTGTTACTCCACCCGTGTTACTCCACCCGTGTTACTCCACCCGTGTTACTCCACCCGTGTTACTCCACCCGTGTTACTCCACCTGTGTTACTCCACCCGTGTTACTCCACCCGTGTTACTCCACCCGTGTTACTCCACCCGTGTTACTCCACCCGTGTTACTCCACCCGTGTTACTCCACCCGTGTTACTCCACCCGTGTTATAACAAAGTTAATAAATGTGTAAATCAGTTGATTAATTTAAATAATTTTTCTGTAAGCATCAAATTCTTTATTTTTCAAACAAGTTGATATATTTGAAGAATATTTCTAGCAATACCTGGAGTATACCTGGAGAAGGTTTCGGGGGTAAACGCCCCCTCGGCGCGGTCTGAGACCATGTCTAGTGGTGGATCAAGGTATGATCAAACAGATTGTTACTGCTTGTCTCCCGCAAAATTGACGTACGCGCCACAGACAGTGTGGTCAAGTATTATCATGAAGACAGTCAGGGGTCTACAAGGACAGTCAGGGGTCTACAAGGACAGTCAGGGGTCTACAAGGACAGTCAAAGGTCTACAAGAACAGTCAGGGGTCTACAAGAACAGTCAGGGGTCTACAAGAACAGTCAGGGGTCTACAAGGACAGTCAGGGGTCTACAATAACAGTCAGGGGTCTACAAGGACAGTCAGGGGTCTACAAGAACACTCAGGGGTCTACAAGGACAGCCAGGGGTGTACAAGGACAGTCAGAGGTCTACAAGGACAGTCACAGGTCTACAAGAACAGTCAGGGGTCTACAAGAACAGTCAGGGGTCTACAAGGACAGACAGGGGTCTACAAGAACAGTGAAGAGTCTGCAAGGACAATCAGGGGTCTACAAGCACAGTCAGGGGTCTACAAGGACAGTCAGGGGTCTACAAGAACAGTCAGGTGTCTACAAGAACAGTCAGGGGTCTACAAGAACAGTCAGGGGTCTACAAGAACAGTCACAGGTCTACAAGAACAGTCAGGGGTCTACAAGAACAGTCAGGGGTCTACAAGGATATTCATGGGTCTACAACAACAGTCAAGGGTCTACGAGGACAGTCACGGGTCTACAAGAACAGTCAGGAGTCTACAAGGACAGTCAGGGGTCTACAAGTACAGACAGGGGTCTACAAGAACAGTCAGGGATCTACAAGAACAGTCAGGGGTCTACAAGAACAGCCAGGTGTCTAAAAGGACAGTCAGGGGTCTACAAGAACAGTCAGGGGTCTACAAGAACAGTCAGGGGTCTACAAGAACAGTCAGGGGTCTACAAGGACAGTCAGGGGTCTACAAGAACAGTCAGGGGTCTACAAGGACAGTCAGGGGTCTACAAGAACAGTCAGGTGTCTACAGGAACAGTCAGGGGTCTACAAGAACAGTCAGGGTTCTACAAGAACAGTCAGGGGTCTACAAGGACAGACAGGGGTCTACAAGAACAGTCAAGAGTCTGCAAGGACAGTCAGGGGTCTACAAGCACAGTCAGGGGTCTACAAGGACAGTCAGGGGTCTACAAGAACAGTCAGGTGTCTACAAGAACAGTCAGGGGTCTACAAGAACAGTCAGGGGTCTACAAGAACAGTCACAGGTCTACAAGAACAGTCAGGGGTCTACAAGAACAGTCAGGGGTCTACAAGGATATTCATGGGTCTACAACAACAGTCAAGGGTCTACGAGGACAGTCACGGGTCTACAAGAACAGTCAGGAGTCTACAAGGACAGTCAAGGGTCTACAAGCACAGACAGGGGTCTACAAGAACAGTCAGGGATCTACAAGAACAGTCAGGGATCTACAAGAACAGCCAGGTGTCTAAAAGGACAGTCAGGGGTCTACAAGAACAGTCAGGGGTCTACAAGAATAGTCAGGGGTCTACAAGGACAGTCATGAGTCTACAAGAACAGTCAGAAGTTTACAAGAACGGTCAGGGGTCTACAACAACAGTCAGGAGTCTACAAGGACAGTCAGGGGTCTACAAGACCAGTCAGGGGTCTACAAGAACAGTCAGGGGTCTACAAGGACAGTCAGGGGTCTACAAGAACAGTCAGGGGTCTACAAGAACAGTCAGGGGTTAACAAGAACAGTCAGTGGTCTACAAGAACAATCAGGGGTCTACCAGGACAGTCAGGGGTCTACAAGAACAGTCAGGGGTATACAAGAACAGTCAGGGGTCTACAAGAACAGTCAGGGGTCCACAAGACCAGTCAGGGGTCTACAAGAACAGTCAGGGGTCCACAAGAACAGTCAGGGGTCTACAAGAACAGTCAGGGGTCTACAAGAACAGCCAGGGGTCTAAAAGGACAGTCAGGTGTCTACAAGAACAGTCAGGGGTTTACAAGAACAGTCAGGGGTCTACAAGGAAAGTCAGAGGTCTACAAGAACAGTCAGGGGTCTACAATAACAGTCAGGGGTCTACAAGGACAGTCAGGGGTCTACAAGAACACTCAGGGGTCTACAAGGATAGCCAGGGGTCTACAAGGACAGTCAGGTGTCTACAAGAACAGTCAGGGGTTTACAAGAACAGTCAGGGGTCTACAAGGAAAGTCAGAGGTCTACAAGAACAGTCAGGGGTCTACAATAACAGTCAGGGGTCTACAAGGACAGTCAGGGGTCTACAAGAACACTCAGGGGTCTACAAGGATAGCCAGGGGTCTACAAGGGCAGTCAGGGGTCTACAAGGACAGTCAGTGGTCAACAAGGACAGTCAGTGGTCTACAAGAACAGTCAGGGGTCTACAAGGACATACAGGGGTCTACAAGAACAGTCAAGAGTCTGCGAGGACAGTCAGGGGTCTACAAGCACAGTCAGGGGTCTACAAGGACAGTCAGGGGTCTACAAGAACAGTCAGGGGTCTACAAGAGCAGTCAGGGGTCTACAAGAACAGTCAGGGGTCTACAAGGATTTTCAGGGGTCTACAACAACAGTCAGCGGTCTACAAGGACAGTCAGGGGTCTACAAGAACAGTCAAGAGTCTACAAGGACAGTCAGGGGTCTTCAAGCACTGACAGGGGTCTACAAGGACAGTCAGGGGTCTACAAGAACAGTCAGGGGTCTACAAGAACAGTCAGGGGTCTACAAGAACAGTCAGGGGTCTACAAGAACAGCCAGGTGTCTAAAAGGACAGTCAGGGGTCTACAAGAACAGTCAGGGGTCTAGAAGAACAGTCAGAGGTCTACAAGGGCAGTCAGGGGTCTACAAGAACAGTAAGTGGTCTATAAGAACAGTCAGGGGTCTACAACAACAGTCAGGAGTCTACAAGGACAGTCAGGGGGTCTACAAGACCAGTCAGGGGTCTACAAGAACAGTCAGGGGTCTACAAGGACAGTCAGGGGTCTACAAGAACAGTCAGGGATCTACAAGAGCAGTCAGGGGTTAACAAGAACAGTCAGTGGTCTACAAGAACAATCAGGAGTCTACAAGGACAGTCAGGGGTATACAAGAACAGTCAGGGGTCTACAAGAACAGTCAGGGGACCACAAGAACAGTCAGGGGTCTACGAGAACAGTCAGGGGTCCACAAGAACAGTCAGGGGTCTACAAGAACAGTCAGGGGTCTACAAGAACAGTCAGGGTTCTACAAGAACAGCCAGGGGTCTAAAAGGACAGACAGCGGTCTACAAGAACAGTCAGGGGTCTACAAGAACAGTCAGTGGTCTACAAGGACAGTAAGGGGTCTACAAGGACAGTCAGGTGTCTACAAGAACAGTCAGCGGTCTACAAGAACAGTCAGGGGTCTACAAGGACAGTCAGAGGTCTACAAGAACAGTCAGGGGTCTACAAGAACAATCAGGGGTCTACAAGAACAGTCAGGGGTCTGCAAGAACAGTCAGGGGTCTACAAGGACAGTCAGGGGTCTACAAGAACAGTCAGGGGTCTACAAAGAACAGTCAGGGGTCTACAAGAACAGTCAGGGGTCTACAAGGACAGTCAGTGGTCTACAAGGACAGTCAGGGGTCTACAAGGACAGTCAGGGGTCTACAAGGACAGTCATGGGTCTACAAGGACAGTCAGGGGTCTACAAGGACAGTCAGGGGTCTACAAGGACAGTCAGGGGTCTACAAGAACAGTCAGGGGTCTACAAGGACAGTCAGAGGTCTACAAGAACAGTCAGGGGTCTACAAGAACAATCAAGGGTCTACAAGAACAGTCAGTGGTCTGCAAGAACAGTCAGGGGTCTACAAGGACAGTCAGGGGTCTACAAGAACAGTCAGGGGTCTACAAGAACAGTCAGGGGTCTACAAGAACAGTCAGGGGTCTACAAGGACAGTCAGGGGTCTACAAGAACAGTCAGGGGTCTACAAGGACAGTCAGGGGTCTACAAGAACAGTCAGGGGTCTACAAGAACAGTCAGGGGTCTACAAGGACAGTCAGGGGTCTACAAGGACAGTCAGGGGTCTACAAGAACAGTCAGGGGTCTACAAGAACAGTCAGGGGTCTACAAGGACAGTCAGGGGTCTACAAGGACAGTCAGGGGTCTACAAGAACAGTCAGGGGTCTACAAGAACAGTCAGGGGTCTACAAGAACAGTCAGGGGTCTACAAGGACAGTCAGGGGTCTACAAGAACAGTCAGGGGTCTACAAGAACAGTCAGGGGTCTACAAGGACAGTCAGGGGTCTACAAGAACAGTCAGGGGTCTACAAGAACAGTCAGGGGTCTACAAGGACAGTCAGGGGTCTACAAGAACAGTCAGGGGTCTACAAGAACAGTCAGGGGTCTACAAGGACAGTCAGGGGTCTACAAGAACAGTCAGGGGTCTACAAGGACTACAAGTCTCTTTCAAAAATAATTTCAAAACAAATGTATTAACATTTTTATTCAAATCCCATAAAAACGAAAATAGAAATCTAAATCAGAGCAAAAATTGATATTTTTATTATGTTGTGCAGATGGTGAGTGCAGTGTCATCGTTCGTGGTGGTATTATTGCAGTTTAACCAGGAACAACAACCAGTCACCAGCCACACCTCTTCTCCTCAGTAGTAGAACAAGTGACACCAGCCACACGTCTTCTCCTCAGTAGTAGAACAAGTAACACCAGACACACCTCTTCTCCTCAGTAGTAGAGCAAGTGACACCAGCCACACCTCTTCTCGTCAGTAGTAGAACAAGTGACACCAGCCACACCTCTTCTCGTCAGTAGTAGAGCAAGTGACACCAGCCACACCTCTTCTCCTCAGTAGTAGAACAAGTGACACCAGCCACACCTCTTCTCCTCAGTAGTAGAACAAGTGACACCAGCCACACCTCTTCTCCTCAGTAGTAGAGCAAGTGACACCAGCCACACCTCTTCTCGTCAGTAGTAGAGCAAGTGACACCAGCCACACCTCTTCTCCTCAGTAGTAGAGCAAGTGACACCAGCCACACCTCTTCTCCTCAGTAGTAGAGCAAGTGACACCAGCCACACCTCTTCTCGTCAGTAGTAGAGCAAGTGACACCAGCCACACCTCTTCTCGTCAGTAGTAGAGCAAGTGACACCAGCCACACCTCTTCTCCTCAGTAGTAGAACAAGTGACACCAGCCACACCTCTTCTCCTCAGTAGTAGAGCAAGTGACACCAGCCACACCTCTTCTCCTCAGTAGTAGAACAAGTGACACCAGCCACACCTCTTCTCGTCAGTAGTAGAGCAATTGACACCAGCCACACCTCTTCTCCTCAGTAGTAGAGCAAGTGACACCAGCCACACCTCTTCTCGTCAGTAGTAGAGCAAGTGACACCAGCCACACCTCTTCTCCTCAGTAGTAGAACAAGTGGCACCAGCCACACCTCTTCTCGTCAGTAGTAGAGGAAGTGACACTAGACACAACTCTTCTCCTCAATAGTAGAACAAGTGACACCATACACACCTCTTCTCCTCAGTAGTAGAGCAAGTAACACTAGACACATGTCTTCTCCTCAGTAGTAGAGCAAGTGACACCAGCCACACCTCTTCTCCTCAGTAGAAGAACAAGTGACACCAACAACACCTCTTCTCCCCAGTAGTAGAGCAAGTAACACCAGAAACACGTTTTCTCCTCAGTAGTAGAGCAAGTGCCAGCAGACACACGTCTTCTCCTCAGTAGTAGAGCAAGTGACACCAGCCACACCTCTTCTCCTCAGTAGTAGAGCAAGTGACACCAGCCACACCTCTTCTCCACAGTAGTAGAGCAAGTGACACCAGACACACCTCCTCAGTAGTAGAGCAAGTGACACCAGCCACACCTCTTCTCCTCAGTAGTAGAGCAAGTGACACCAGCCACACCTCTTCTCCACAGTAGTAGAGCAAGTGACACCAGACACACATCTCCTCAGTAGTAGAGCAAGTGACACCAGCCACACCTCTTCTCCTCAGTAGTAGAACAAGTGACACCAGCTACACCTTTTCTCCTCAGTAGTAGAGCAAGTGACACCAGCCACACCTCTTCTCCTCAGTAGTAGAGCAAGTGACACCAGCCACACCTCTTCTCCTCAGTATTATAGCAAGTGAGACCAGCCACACCTCTTCTCTTCAGTAGTAGAGCAAGTGACACCAGACACACCTCCTCAGTAATAGAGCAAGTGACACAAGACACAACTCCTCTCCTCTGTATTAGAGTAAGTGACACCAGACACTCCTCTTCTCATCAGTAGTAGACGAAGTGACACCAGACACGCATCTTCTCTTCAATAGTAGAGGAAATGACACCAGACACAACTCTTCTCTTCAGTATGAGAAGAAGTGACACGAGACACACCTCTTCTCCTCAGTAGTAGGGCAAGTGACACCAGACTCACTTCTTCTCCTCAGTAGTAGAGCAAGTCAGACCAGACACTCCTCTTCTCCTCATAAGTAGATGAAATGTCACCAGACACACCTCTTCTCCTCAGTAGTAGAGCAAGTTACACCAGCCACACTTCTCCTCAGAAGTAGAGGAAGTGACACCAGACTCCTCATCAACTCAGTAGTAGAGTATGTGACACCAGACGCACCTCTTCTTCTCAGTAGTAGAGGAAGTGACACCAGGCACGCCTCTTCTCCTCAGTAGCAGAGCAAGTGGCACCAGACACATGTCTTCTCCTCAGTAGTAGAACAAGTGACACCAGTCACGCCTCTTTTCCTCAGTAGCAGAGAAAGTGACACCAGGCATATCTCTTCTCATCAGTAGTAGAACAAGTGACACCAGTCACGCCTCTTCTCCTCAGTAGTAGAGCAAGTTACACTAGACACACGTCTTCTCCTTAGTAGTAGAGCAAGTGACACCAGACACACCTATTGCTCTTAGTAGTAGAGCAAGTGACACCAGACACACCTCTTCTCGTCAGTAATAGAGCAAGTGACACCAGATACTCCTCTTCTTCTCAGCACCAGACACCCCTCCTCTACTCAGTAGCAGAACATTTGACACCAGACACCCCTCCTCTACTCAGTAGTAGAGCATTTGACTCCAGACTCACCTCTTGTTCTCAGTAGTAGAGGAAGTGACACCAGACACATGTCCTCTCCTCAGTAGTAGAACAAGTGACAACAGACACACCTCTTGTCCTCAGTAGTAGAACAAGTGACACCAGACTTACCTCTTCTCGTCAGTAGCAGAGCAAGTGACACAAGACACACCTCTTCTCATCAGTAATAGAGCCAGTGACACAAGTCACACCTCTTCTTCTCAGGAGTAGAGCAAGTGACACCAGCCACAGCTTCTCTACTCAGTAGTAGAGCATGTGACACCAGACGCACCTCTTCTGCTCAGTAGTAGAGCAAGAGATGCAAGTCACACCTCTTCTCCTCAGTAGCAGAGCCAGTGACACCAGGCACTCCTCTTCTCCTCAGTAGTAGAGCAAGAGATACCAGTCGCAGCTCTTCTCCTCAGTAATAGAATAAATGACACCAAACACACCTCGTCTTTTCAGTGGTAGAGTATGTGACACCAGACGCACCTCTTCTCCTCAGTAGCAGAGCCTGTGACACCAGGCACACCTCTTCTCCTCAGTAGTAGAGCAAGTGACACGAGACACACCTCATCTCCTTTGTAGTAGAGCAAGTGACACCAGACACACCTCCCCTTCTCAGTAGCTGAGCAAGTGACACCTGTCACACCTCTTCTCAGCAGCAGAGCAAGTGACAGCAGAGACGCCTCTTCTCCTCAGTAGTAGAGCAAGTGACACCAGGCACACCTCTTCTGCTCAGAAGTAGA
Organism: Cherax quadricarinatus; assembly: GCF_038502225.1. Taxonomy (NCBI): domain Eukaryota; kingdom Metazoa; phylum Arthropoda; class Malacostraca; order Decapoda; family Parastacidae; genus Cherax; species Cherax quadricarinatus. Next base: position 3,567 of record NW_027195224.1, on the reverse strand, counting down.
GCAAGTGACAGCAGAGACGCCTCTTCTCCTCAGTAGTAGAGCAAGTGACACTAGACACACCTCTTCTTCTCAGTAGCAGAGCCAGTGACACCAGGCACTCCTCTTCTCCTCAGTAGTACAGCAAGTGACACCAGACACACCTCTTCTTCTCAGTAGTAGAGCAAGTGACAAGAGACATACCTCTTCTCCTCAGTAGTAGAGCAAGTGACACGAGACACATCTCCTCTCCTCTGTAGTAGAGCAAGTGACACCAGAGACACCTTTTCTCCTCAGTAGTAGACCAAGTGACACGAAACACACCTCTTCTCCTCAGTAGTAGAGCAAGTGGCACCAGACAAACCTCTTCTCCTCAGTAGTAGAGCAAGTGACAAGAAACACACCTCCTCTCCTCTGTAGTAGAGCAAGTGACACCAGACGCACCTCTTCTTCTCAGTAGTAGAGCAAGTGACACCAGACATGCCTCTTCTCCTCTGTAGTAGAGCAAGTGACACCAGACGCACCTCCTCTACTCAGTAGTAGAGCATGTGACACCAGTCACGTCTTCTCCTCCATCAGTATAACTTAGAGACACCACGTCTTCTCCTCAGTATGACACAAGACCAGAGATACATCTTCTCCTCAGTAGTAGAGCAAGTGAACACAGACACCTCTTCTCTCAGTATAGAGCAAATAAGACAGTTACACCGGTCTTCCTCCTTGATAATGGAACAAGTGACCACAGACCTCATCTTCTCTCAGTAGTAGAACAAGTAACACCAGACACATCTTCTCCTCAGTAGTGGGTCAGCACAGACACACTCTTCTCCTCAGTATGAACGAAGTACACCCGACCACCTCTTCTCCTCAGTAGTAGAGCAAGTGACACCAGACACATCTTCTCCTCAGTAGTAGAACAAATGTAACACCAGACACATGTCTTCTCCTCAGTAGTTAGAACAAGTAACACCAGACACGTCTTCTCCTCAGTAATAAGCAAGTGACACCAGAGACACATCTTACTCCTCAGTAGTGGGAGCAAGTAACCACCAGACACACGTCTTCTCACTCAGTATTAGAACCGTACACCAGACACACGTCTTCTCCTCAGTAATAGAACACCAGATTACACTCTCCTCAGTAGTAGGAACAAGTAACCTGGGACACTCTTCTCCATCGTAGTGAGCAACACCAGACCATCTTCTCCTCAGTAGTAGAGCCAAGTAACACCAGACACACGTCTTCTCCTCATAGTAGAACAAAGTCAGACACACGTCTTGTCCTCAGTGACAGTAACTTCCAGACACAAGGTCACCTCCTCAGTATGAACAAGTAACACCGGACACACGTCTTCTCCTCAGTATAGAACAAGTAACGCAAGACACGTCTTCTCCTCAGTAGTAGGTAAGTGACACGAGACACACGTCTTCTCCTCAGTAGTAGAACAAATGACACCACCACGGCACCCCTCTTTTCCTCAGCAGTAAGACCAATTAACACCAGACACACGTCTTCTCCTCAGTAGTAGAACAAGTGACACCAGACACACGTCTTTTCTCCTCAGTAGGTAGAACAAGTGACACCAGTCCACACGTCTTCTCCTCAGTAGTGAACAGTAACACCAGACATCGTCTTCTCCTCCAGTATTATAACAAGTGACACCAGACACATCTTCTCCTCAGTAGTGCCAGAACAAGTAACACCAGACACACGTCTTCTCCTCAGTAGTGAAGACAAGTAACACCAGACACACCGTCTTCTCCTCAGTAGTATAACCGTAACACCAGACACAAGTCTTCTCCTCAGTGGTAAGAAAGTAACACCAGACACACATTTGTCTTCAGTAGTATAACCAAGTAACACCAGACACACGTCTTCTCCTCAGTAGTAGAACAAGTTACCACCACACACGTCTTCTCCTCAGTAGTGAGAAGTAACACCAGACACACATTTGTCTTCAGTAGTATAACAAGTAACACAGACACACGTCTTCTCCTCAGTGGTTAGAACAAAGTAACACCAGACACACGTCTTCTCCTCAGTAGTAAGAGCAAGTGCCACCAGACACGTCTTCTCCTCAGTGAGTAGGGCAAGTACACCAGACACTCTCTTCTCCTCAGTAGTAGGCAGGTGCCAGCAGATTACGTCTTTTCCTTAGTAGTAGGTAAGTGACACCATAGCCACCTCTTCTCCTCAGTAGTAGAGCAAGTGACACCAGACACGTCTTCTCCTCAGTAGTATAACAAGTGCACAGACACACGACTTGTCCTCCAGTGGTAGAACAAGTAGCACCAGACACACGTCTTCTCCTCCAGTAGTAGGGCATAGCATCAACCTGGGACACAGTCTTCTCCTCAGTAGTAAGGCAAGTAACACCAGACGCACGTCTTCTCCTCCAGTAGTAAGAGCAAGTAACACCAGGCACGTCTTCTCCTCAAGTAGTTAGATGGAAGCTGGACATGAACACCGTTACGTCTTCTCCTCCAGTAGTTAGAACAAGTGACACCATACGCACCTCTTCTCCTCAAGCAGTAAGAAGCAAAGTAACACCAGACACGTCTTCTCCACTCCAGTAGGTAGAACTCAAAGTGACACCAGTCACACGTCTTCCTCCTCCAGTAGTCAGAACCAAGGTGGCACCAAGGACACACGTCTTCTCCTCAGTGGTTGTAACAAAGTAAGCATCAGACACACGCGTCTTCTCCTCAGGTAGTTAGTCAAATGTAACACCAGACACACTTCTTCTCCTCAATTAGGTAGAACAAGTAACGCCAGACACACGTCTTCTCCTCAAGTAGATGAGAACAAGTAACACCAGACACACGTCTTCTCCTCAGTAGTAGAAACAAATAACACCGAACACCGTGCATTCTTCCTCATTAGTTAGAATAAGTGACACCAGACACTCTTCTTGTCCTCTGTAGTATAACTAAGTGGACACCAGACACACTTCTTCTCCTCAGATGTAAAGAGCCCAAGTGACACCAGACACGTCTTCTCCTCCAGTAGGTAAGACAAAGTAACACCAGACACGTCTTCTCCTCCAGTACTAGAACAAGTAACGCCAGACACACACGTCTTCTGTTAAGTAGTCGAGCAAGTGACTCCAAGCCACCACCCTCTTCTCCTCCTCCCAGTAGTTAGAACAAATAACACCAATTACGCACATCTTCTCAGTAGTAGAAGCCAAGTGACACGAAGACACGTCTTCTCCTCCAAGTAATAAAACAAAGTAACACCAGACATGCGTCTTCTCCTCCACCAGTAGTAAGAACAAGTAACACCAGACACACGTGCTTCTCCTCAGTAGTAGAACCAAGTGACACCAGCCACCTCCCTTCTTCCTCCTCTTAGTAGTAGAACAAATAGACCAGACACGTCACTTCTTCTGTAGTTAGTAAGAACAAATAACACCAGACACGTCTTCTCCTCAGTAATTAGAACAAGTAAACACCAGAGATACATCTTTCTCCTCAGTAGTCAGAACAAGTAACATAGACACCACTTCTTCTCCTCAGTAGGTAGAACCATAAGAACCAGACACGTCTTCTCCTCAAGTAGTAGAACCAAGTAACACCAGACGTCTTCTCC
>NW_027195223.1:202500-265659 GCF_038502225.1 Cherax quadricarinatus | reverse complement strand
GTCTTCCACCCATCATGCCCCTTTGCTACATCCACTATGATGACTCTGCAAACCGTTGCTCAACTCAGCATGTCATACGTTATTCATACACCCTATCAGCTAGATGTACGTTATCCATGAGGAAGCCAGCAGCCAAGGAAATGGCGCTGCTGGCAATGTTAGGAGAGGCAAGTGTCGATCGTGTTTACAGGTTTATTGTTTTAACACAAATGGTTTCCTCTGCATACATGGTAGATGCCCTAGTTCAAGATGTCCTGCCGTGGAAAGTGACCTTCAGTCACTTAAAGTATATCACACCTACAGATCTCACCTCATTAGCTGACATCTAAGAAGCTTGAAACAAAGCAACAGCTACCACATATTCCTAAAGCAGCAACTCCACACGCAGCTGGGAAATTCCGATTTCCTGAAATAAGTAAATAAATAAACGAAGGCTCGACTATCCTAAATGCTTCACCAACCATAGAGGCATGGCACTACTTTGTACTTTTTTATTTTTTTTTTACCATAGTCTGTCTTGCTGTGAAGGAAAAAGGTGGCATATCGCTAGCCTTGACAGTCATTAAATCATTAAGTAATTTTTCCCCGAGCTGACAACTCGGTCGCTTTCCCCATCAACACGAAAATGGAGGAGACACACCCCGTAGTCGTTTCACTAACTGAGAGGAAATCATCGTTCCTATGCGTAAAAAAGGAAACTCCGGATAATTACCGGTGAGGACAGTTGTCCCAAGGAATCCTAATGCTGATTAAACACAGGAAAGTTGCCGGACAGGTAAAACAGGGTCACTAGCAGTTCTAAAACCACTGTCCCCACTGTGGTACCAGTGCTTTTGCAAGAATCAGATCCCTAATTTTTAAATGAGGAATCAGGGAAAGGATGGAGATGGGGTTCTTCTCTGTTTAAGAAAATAAAAAGTAAAAAATAAACACTAGAATAACAGTAATCCCAGGACAGTTATATGTACATACTACAAAAACTAGCGAGAATATCAAGCCATATGGATTAATGTACGATCCAGGTAAAAAGCTGGTGACTGCTGGCAGCTTCTACAGCTGGTGACTGCTGGCAGCTTCTACAGCTGGTGACTGCTGGCAGCTTCTACAGCTGGTGACTGCTGGCAGCTTCTACAGCTGGTGACTGCTGGCAGCTTCTACAGCTGGTGACTGCTGGCAGCTTCTACAGCTGGTGACTGCTGGCAGCTTCTACGGCTGGTGACTGCTGGCAGCTTCTACAGCTGGTGACTGCTGGCAGCTTCTACAGCTGGTGACTGCTGGCAGCTTCTACCGCTGGTGACTGCTGGCAGCTTCTACAGCTGGTGACTGCTGGCAGCTTCTACAGCTGGTGACTGCTGGCAGCTTCTACAGCTGGTGACTGCTGGCAGCTTCTACAGCTGGTGACTGCTGGCAGCTTCTACAGCTGGTGACTGCTGGCAGCTTCTACAGCTGGTGACTGCTGGCAGCTTCTACAGCTGGTGACTGCTGGCAGCTTCTACAGCTGGTGACTGCTGGCAGCTTCTACAGCTGGTGACTGCTGGCAGCTTCTACAGCTGGTGACTGCTGGCAGCTTCTACAGCTGGTGACTGCTGGCAGCTTCTACAGCTGGTGACTGCTGGCAGCTTCTACAGCTGGTGACTGCTGGCAGCTTCGACCGCTGGTGACTGCTGGCAGCTTCTACAGCTGGTGACTGCTGGCAGCTTCTACAGCTGGTGACTGCTGGCAGCTTCTACAGCTGGTGACTGCTGGCAGCTTCTACAGCTGGTGACTGCTGGCAGCTTCTACAGCTGGTGACTGCTGGCAGCTTCTACAGCTGGTGACTGCTGGCAGCTTCTACAGCTGGTGACTGCTGGCAGCTTCTACAGCTGGTGACTGCTGGCAGCTTCTACAGCTGGTGACTGCTGGCAGCTTCTACAGCTGGTGACTGCTGGCAGCTTCTACAGCTGGTGCCTGCTGGCAGCTTCTACAGCTGGTGACTGCTGGCAGCTTCTACAGCTGGTGACTGCTGGCAGCTTCTACAGCTGGTGACTGCTGGCAGCTTCTACAGCTGGTGACTGCTGGCAGCTTCTACAGCTGGTGACTGCTGGCAGCTTCTACAGCTGGTGACTGCTGGCAGCTTCTACAGCTGGTGACTGCTGGCAGCTTCTACAGCTGGGGACTGCTGGCAGCTTCTACAGCTGGTGACTGCTGGCAGCTTCTACAGCTGGTGACAGCTGGCAGCTTCTACTGCTGGTGACTGCTGTCAGCTTCTACAGCTGGTGACTGCTGGCAGCTTCTACAGCTGGTTACAGCTGGCAGCTTCTGCAGCTGGTGACTGCTGGCAGCTTCTACAGCTGGTGACTGCTGGCAGCTTCTACAGTTGGTGACTGCTGGCAGCTTCTACAGCTGGTGACTGCTGGCAGCTTCTACAGCTGGTGACTGCTGGCAGCTTCTACAGCTGGTGACTGCTGGCAGCTTCTACAGCTGGTGACTGCTGGCAGCTTCTACAGCTGGTGACTGCTGGCAGCTTCTACAGCTGGTGACTGCTGGCAGCTTCTACAGCTGGTGACTGCTGGCAGCTTCTACAGCTGGTGACTGCTGGCAGCTTCTACAGCTGGTGACTGCTGGCAGCTTCTACAGCTGGTGACTGCTGGCAGCTTCTACAGCTGGTGACTGCTGGCAGCTTCTACAGCTGGTGACTGCTGGCAGCTTCTACAGCTGGTGACTGCTGGCAGCTTCTACAGCTGGTGACTGCTGGCAGCTTCTACAGCTGGTGACTGCTGGCAGCTTCTACAGCTGGTGACTGGTGGCAGCTTCTACAGCTGGTGACTGCTGCCAGCTAATACAGCTGGTGACTGGTGGCTGCTTCTACAGCTGGTGACTTGAGGCAGCTTCTACAGCTGGTGACTGCTGGCAGCTTCTACAGCTGGTGACTGCTGGCAGCTTCGACAGCTGGTGACTGCTGGCAGCTTCTACAGCTGGTGACTGCTGGCAGCTTCTACAGCTGGTGACTGCTGGCAGCTTCTACAGCTGGTGACTGCTGGCAGCTTCTACAGCTGGTGACTGCTGGCAGCTTCTACAGCTGGTGACTGCTGGCAGCTTCTACAGCTGGTGACTGCTGGCAGCTTCTACAGCTGGTGACTGCTGGCAGCTTCTACAGCTGGTGACTGCTGGCAGCTTCTACAGCTGGTGACTGCTGGCAGCTTCTACAGCTGGTGACTGCTGGCAGCTTCTACAGCTGGTGACTGCTGGCAGCTTCTACAGCTGGTGACTGCTGGCAGCTTCTACAGCTGGTGACTGCTGGCAGCTTCTACAGCTTGTGACTGCTGGCAGCTTCTACAGCTGGTGACTGCTGGCAGCTTCTACAGCTGGTGACTGCTGGCAGCTTCTTCAGCTGGTGACTGCTGGCAGCTTCTACAGCTAGTGACTGCTGGCAGCTTCTACAGATGATGACTGCTTGCAGCTTCTACAGCTAATAACTGCTGTAAACTTCTACAGCTGGTGACTGCTGGCAGCTTCTACAGCTTGTGACTGCTGGCAGCTTCTACAGCTGGTGACTGCTGGCACCTGCTACAGCTGGTGACTGCTGGCAGGTTCTACAGCTGGTGACTGCTGGCAGCTTCTACAGCTGGTGACTGCTGGCAGCTTCTACAGCTGGTGACTGCTGGCAGTTTCAACAGCTGGTGACTGCTGGCAGCTTCTACAGCTGGTGAGTGCTGGCAGCTTCTACAGCTGGTGACTGCTGGCAGCTTCTACAGCTGGTGACTGCTGGCAGCTTCTACAGCTGGTGACTGCTGGCAGCTTCTACAGCTGGTGACTGCTGGCAGCTTCTACAGCTGGTGACTGCTGGCAGCTTCTACAGCTGGTGACTGCTGGCAGCTTCTACAGCTGGTGACTGCTGGCAGCTTCTACAGCTGGTGACTGCTGGCAGCTTCTACAGCTGGTGACTGCTGGCAGCTTCTACAGCTGGTGACTGCTGGCAGCTTCTACAGCTGGTGACTGCTGGCAGCTTCTACAGCTGGTGACTGCTGGCAGCTTCTACAGCTGGTGACTGCTGGCAGCTTCTACAGCTGGTGACTGCTGGCAGCTTCTACAGCTGGTGACTGCTGGCAGCTTCTACAGCTGGTGACTGCTGGCAGCTTCTACAGCTGGTGACTGCTGGCAGCTTCTACAGCTGGTGACTGCTGGCAGCTTCTACAGCTGGTGACTGCTGGCAGCTTCTACAGCTGGTGACTGCTGGCAGCTTCTACAGCTGGTGACTGCTGGCAGCTTCTACAGCTGGTGACTGCTGGCAGCTTCTACAGCTGGTGACTGCTGGCAGCTTCTACAGCTGGTGACTGCTGGCAGCTTCTACAGCTGGTGACTGCTGGCAGCTTCTACAGCTGGTGACTGCTGGCAGCTTCTACAGCTGGTGACTGCTGGCAGCTTCTACAGCTGGTGACTGCTGGCAGCTTCTACAGCTGGTGACTGCTGGCAGCTTCTACAGCTGGTGACTGCTGGCAGCTTCTACAGCTGGTGACTGCTGGCAGCTTCTACAGCTGGTGACTGCTGGCAGCTTCTACAGCTGGTGACTGCTGGCAGCTTCTACAGCTGGTGACTGCTGGCAGCTTCTACAGCTGGTGACTGCTGGCAGCTTCTACAGCTGGTGACTGCTGGCAGCTTCTACAGCTGGTGACTGCTGGCAGCTTCTACAGCTGGTGACTGCTGGCAGCTTCTACAGCTGGTGACTGCTGGCAGCTTCTACAGCTGGTGACTGCTGGCAGCTTCTACAGCTGGTGACTGCTGGCAGCTTCTACAGCTGGTGACTGCTGGCAGCTTCTACAGCTGGTGACTGCTGGCAGCTTCTACAGCTGGTGACTGCTGGCAGCTTCTACAGCTGGTGACTGCTGGCAGCTTCTACAGCTGGTGACTGCTGGCAGCTTCTACAGCTGGTGACTGCTGGCAGCTTCTACAGCTGGTGACTGCTGGCAGCTTCTACAGCTGGTGACTGCTGGCAGCTTCTACAGCTGGTGACTGCTGGCAGCTTCTACAGCTGGTGACTGCTGGCAGCTTCTACAGCTGGTGACTGCTGGCAGCTTCTACAGCTGGTGACTGCTGGCAGCTTCTACAGCTGGTGACTGCTGGCAGCTTCTACAGCTGGTGACTGCTGGCAGCTTCTACAGCTGGTGACTGCTGGCAGCTTCTACAGCTGGTGACTGCTGGCAGCTTCTACAGCTGGTGACTGCTGGCAGCTTCTACAGCTGGTGACTGCTGGCAGCTGCTACAGCTGGTGACTGCTGGCAGCTGCTACAGCTGGTGACTGCTGGCAGCTGCTACAGCTGGTGACTGCTGGCAGCTGCTACAGCTGGTGACTGCTGGCAGCTGCTACAGCATGTTGAGGAACTGGTGATCTCTGGCACCACTTTTACATCCCAGATTTTGGCCACTTATAGATTACTCTATTTAGCATTTCTAGATTTTTTCAACTCTAGTATATTAAATATTATAGTGTCACTGACATGACAACACCTGCACGCTTGGGGAATCACTGACATGACAACATCTGCACGTCTGGGGGATCAGCGAGACCTGAGGACCGGGATAAAAATAATTATAATACAATGTTACTTGCTTAACAAGTCAGCTGCTCAAAACTGTATCACTTGAGAGGCGAGTTATTCAATTTACGTTAGTCAATAATATTGTCACCTATGATAACTCACATTAATGGAGACAAGTACTTACACATATTACAGTAGTTGTAGGTACTAGTAGTGCTAATAAAAAAGTGAAGTACAACCCCAAGGTACATACGAGGACAGGAGGAGCTCAGAGAGAAGTGAAGAACAACACTGGGAAAGCAAAATAGAAAGCATGAAAATTCAGTTGAAATTTCAGGATTTTCATTGTTGCAGTGAATTTTAAGTGCTAACTCCAAAAGCACTGCGAGGTTGGATGTGCTAAAGAAAATATATGCAAAAATCAGAGACCAATTAGGGTTAGGAGTATGTAAAAGGCAATGTACGTAAGGATAACAGAGAACACTAAAGGAAAAATATCAAAATTAGTGTAATGAAGCAGTTGTTGACAAAATGTCAAAGAGGAAGTCAGTGTAAAAGGCGGGGCTTTCAGCGAGGAGGTCAGATAAAGTAGTGCATTAGGGTGGTGACGATGCTGGAGGTAGATTCTGCATACCTGCTGATAAACAGGACAATCTATTAAGAGATGGTGAACTGACAATGGAACCTGATAATTCTCACAGAGCGTTGCTGAGCAATTCTCCCTCAGATACCCAAGAGTAAGACGTGTTTGTCTGATGTGTAAGTGGGACAGTAATTTCCCAAACACGACAGAGGTGATAAGAAGACCAGAAACCCAATCATGGTTTAATAGAATACAATTTGTTAAGGATCACCTTAAACCACCGTTGTTGCCTACGGTGGCAGAGTTTTCTAGAGATTACAGCAAAATAGTCTGAGAATGGAATACCAATATATAAAACGAGGTCAAGAGCAGCTGACCTCACAGCCGAGTTTGCCTCCTCGTTACCCCGAACATACGTATGTCCGGGCTCATCAGAAAATTACATTTTCGTTTTTTTCTGGAAATGTGGCGCAACTAAAGTTGTATAAGAAGAATGAGGGAATAAGGAGAATAAAATTTTTGGATATCTTGTAAGCCACTAAAGGAATCTGAAACTACTGTGAATATTGAGGTAGACAGGAATGAAATACGTAAATCATCCATGAGAATTACAGCTGAGCTGTGAAAATGTTAAATGAGTTTAATAAATGCCTAAAAAAAGTACTGCAAATCGAAATGAGTAGGAACAAGTTAAACCTTCATATCTCAGGACTGCAGAAGACACTGGCAAGTGAGGTAGACAAAAAGAAGCCTGAGAAATAGAGCCAGCAGACTGTCCGATCCCCAGAGAAACCGCAAGAATAAGAAAAAAACACGTTAAGACTTAAACTTAGGAGTTTAATTCAAATCTTTGGTAAAAGTTTACAAAAAAATACCTATAGCCCAAAATTAAATCAACACATCGGCTCAGTCAGAGAAATAACTGCTTGATACTCTAATATAAACTATATTTAAAGGTTGGAACATCAGAGTCCACAATAATAATCCACTGTTCGATGTCTTGAGAGTTTCAAGGTACAGTACAACCTTGTCATCTGTATTCTAAAGAAAAATTTTACCATAAAGATAATATTTAAACTGTAACATTTCCCAAACAATACCAGAGCACTGTTTTTCCACCGTCGAGTACTTTAGTTCAGTAGGAATCAGCTTCTTACTTACAAATAACATATATAATAGTGAATCATCATAGTCCTGGCAATAAACTGCTCTTAATCTTGTGTTAGAAGCATCTGTTTGTAAACAAAAATTTTATTAATCTCTGGGATTATCAAAACAAATATTAATTTTGTTACAATGCATCAAGACATCTTGAGTACACTGCAGGATTTCTTAACCTGATAAATTAGACACATGTGCAACACTTGGATACCTTAATTTGAGGAAACGTTTTGCCATGCAGTGGCTTCATCAGTCCATACAAAGGAGAATGGTGAAGAACAGGAGTAGCTCGAGGTAATCAGTCCCTCAGCCTTAAGTCGATGTGGTCAGTCTATCAATCGTGAAAAGAATACAGCATATCTGCAGAGAAGTAACTTATATACTGTAGGCAGGAGAGGTGCAGCAGTCGTATTTTGGTATCACATTTGACCAATGTGGAAGTAGGTCGTGCCCAAGGGTTAGGCAAGTGAAGAATTCCCTGTATTAAGATCCCAAGATGTTGCTGTGTCTGACAGGATTGTAGATGAATGGTTCAGAGAACCGACATGTTGATAAATTAGACACATGTGCAACACTTACCTGGAGAGAGTTCCGGGGGTCAACGCCCCCGCGGCCCGGTCTGTGACCAGGCCTCCTTGGGTATCTTTATTGAGGAAATGTGTCGCCACACAGTGGCTTCATCAGTCCATCGACACAAGGCTGAGGGACTGATTACGTCAAAGTCCTCCTGTTCTTCCCCGTTCTCCTTTGTATGGACTGATGAAGCCAGTGTGGGGCGAAACGTTTCCTCAGTAAAGATACCCAAGTGTTGCACATGTGTCGAATTTATCACCTTGTCGGTTCTGTGAATCATTCATCTACATTTCTTAACCTGTTTTTTTAAATAATAAAAAAGAAGGTTAGCTGAATTAGGAACGAATTTTCTGTAGGTTGTTTATCCCAGGAAACGTCTAATAAATTTATTAGGCTTGGAAATGTTACAAAACTATAAAGCACTAGTCTTTCCAGGACAAGGCTTAGACTGTTATCAGAAATAATAACGCATATACACTGAATCTAAAAAAAATCCATGATAACATTTCTAAGGTTTGGCAGTCAAACCACGTGATCTAAATCTTCGTAAAACTTAACAGATTTCACCGGCAGACTGAGTCAGAACATAAATATTGTCAAAGTACAATGAAACGTTAGCAAAACCTGGAAGAACAATTGTCTTTAAACGAATGTAGGTGGTGCAGGCTCTAACCACCACGAATGACATGGTGGTACACTGCATCTGTGTAGGAAAAGTTGTTGAAGATCTGGAATCAGGATGCAATTTAACCTGGTGGCAAGTTTGAATACCATCTAGTTTGGGAAAATATCTTGAGTTATGATACTTGAAAAGAGGATTTTTTCAGTGACAGCAATAGCTGAGAATCCTATTTAGTGAAAGCTTTAAGACTTCTGAAAACTTGTGCAAAACTGTATGAACTGTGATGAATGGTTTTGAAAACCGACAAGTTGAAGAATTGCGACATATGGGAATCAATTTCTACAAGATTGATGGACTGAACACATCGACTCCAGGCTGAGGGACTGATTACCTCAAACTCCTCCTCTCCTTATACCTTCCTGCTTTGTATAAGGCTGATGAAGCCACTGTGTGGCGAAACGTTTCTTCAATAAAGATTCCTGTATGAACTGTCTTTTCGAAGATAACAGCAGGAGAACAATAAACAGATGTTGAAGATTTAATAATTCCAAGAATTAATAGCTTATCGACTTATTGTTCAAAAGCATCTCTGAGAGGCACTGAAATTGATTACTTTTCTTTCCCTTTCTCTTTACCCAGTGGTGGTTAATTCTAATTTATGGAGGACAATAATTTCATTATTAACTTCTTTTTATTAACACATCGGCCGTTTCCCACCAAGGCAAGGTGACCCGAAAAAGAAAAACTTTCATCATCATTCGCTCCATCACTGACTTGCTAGAGGCGCGCATACACTACAGTTACAACTGATCTCCAAATATTTTTCCTAATGCCAGACACAGAAACACCAAAGTTATATTCCACATTTTCCTTATGGATACTTTTGTTTTGGCCAACTTATTCACTTTATCATGAAAGTGTAATCTGATGTGTGATGGAATCCATAACAATACCACATTAATTCCCTTTTCCCGTATTTTTTTTTTACTTTTTCCAATGAGTATCTTGTTAGTCATAACGTGAGTCAAGAAGCTTCATTGATGATATAGAAGCAAGACATTGATATATGAGTGGAAATGTGTCAGGTAAAGATTGGTGCGTAAGCAAGAGATTGGTGCGTAAGCAAGAGATTGGTGCGTAAGCAAGAGGTTGGTGCGTAAGCAAGAGATTGGTGCGTAAGCAAGAGATTGGTGCGTAGGCAAGAGATTGGTGCGTAAGCAAGAGGTTGGTGCGTAAGCAAGAGATTGGTGCGTAACCAAGAGGTTAGTGCGTTCGAGAGATTCGCACGTGAACCACCCTGTGGAAGCAAGAGACTGATGAGTGAGCGAGCGAGTGTGTGCAAGGCAGATATTGATGTATGAGAGAACATATGGTAGTGTGTGTGAGCTAGTGTGAGTAAACACCAGACCAATGTGTAAGGCAGTGTAAGTAGGCAAGTGATTAGTGTATGAATGAGTGTGATAGCATTAGATTGGTGTGTGAGCTAGCATGAGTGAGCGAGAGGCTGGTGTGGTAGCTAGCATGAGTGAGCGAGAGGCTGGTGTGGTAGCTAGCATGAGTGAGCGAGAGGTAGGTGTGGTAGCGAGTATGGGTGAGCCAGAGACTGGTGTGGTAGCGAGTATGGGTGAGCCAGAGACTGGTGTGGTAGCGAGTATGGGTGAGCCAGAGACTGGTGTGGTAGCGAGTATGGGTGAGCGAGAGGCTGGTGTCGTAGCGAGCATGGGTGAGCGAGAGACAGATGTGGTAGCGAGTATTGGTGGGAAGAGACTGGTGTGGTAGCGAGCATGAGTGAGCGAGAGGCTGGTGTGGTAGCGAGCATGGGTGAGCGAGAGGCTGGTGTGGTAGCGAGCATGGGTGAGCGAGAGGTAGGTGTGGTAGCGAGTATGGGTGAGCCAGAGACTGGTGTGGTAGCGAGTATGGGTGAGCCAGAGACTGGTGTGGTAGCGAGCATGGGTAAGCGAGAGGCAGGTGTGGTAGCGAGTATGGGTGAGCCAGAGACTGGTGTGGTAGCGAGTATGGGTGAGCCAGAGACTGGTGTGGTAGCGAGTATGGGTGAGCCAGAGACTGGTGTGGTAGCGAGTATGGGTGAGCCAGAGACTGGTGTGGTAGCGAGTATGGGTGAGCGAGAGGCTGGTGTGGTAGCGAGCATGGGTGAGCGAGAGACAGGTGTGGTAGCGAGTATGGGTGAGCGAGAGACAGGTGTGGTAGCGAGTATGGGTGAGCGAGAGACAGGTGTGGTAGCGAGTATTGGTGAGGAAGAGACTGGTGTGGTAGCGAGCATGGGTGAGCGAGTGACTAGTGTGGTAGCAAACATGGGTGAGCGACAGACTGGTGTGTGAGCGAGCAAGGGTAAGTAGGAGACTGGTATGTGAGAAAGCATGCAGTAACATTGAGTGGAAGTATAAACACTTAAGCAGTATAATGTGAGCCTTTATTGACAACGTTTCGCCCAAGCAATGGGGTTTATCAAGTCTCAAACAGATCTACCTGGGTAAAAGGTATGTGAGTATTTATAGGATGGCGTCACACTAGAAGTCTACGACACTCTTCCTTTCCTTGATGTTCTTCTCTGCAAAGCTGACCATGAACTTCGTTGTAAAGTATATCGAAAACCAACAAACTAACACGATCTTCTCCACTTCTACTTCCACCACGATACCAAAACTAAACGTGGTGTAATTGTAGGCTTCTTCCTGCGCACTCAGAATCTGCAGCAATGAGTTCCTTGAGGAAGAATGCATTCTTATTGAACAAGTATTTTCTAAACTTCACTATCCTCGTAACTTCATTAGAGACTGCAGACGACGGGCATTAAACATCTTTAACACACCCATAGAGACACTGCCGAGAAGAGATACACAGTCCCTTCACCAACTCCTTTGCAAGACACGTTTTCGACATCTTTTCCGATACCACATTCCAAGTATCTACCTCCACATCCACCACCATCAAGGACATTACCAGTAATAGACAGGACAAGCTTCAATCCTCTGCAGGGGTATACACAATCCCTTGCAATAACTGCAGCAAATTATATGTCTGCGAAACATCCAGAGACCTCCAAATATGTATTTCAGAACACTAGTATGCAGGCAGAACTGACGATCCAAGGAATGCCTGTGTTCAACACCGAAATTCACAACTACAGAAACGCAAGCCTTATCGCCAGAGAAGACAACACTCAATACCGAAGAATCCTCGAATCATCTCTTATCTGTATATCCAACAACTTCAACCAGAACCACGGCTTCTATAACATAGGTGAACCTCTTGCCAAGAAACTTCTTCATCGCTATCTCACATAAGAACATAAGAATGGAGGAACACTGCAGAAGGTCTACTCATATACTATCACTCTCCTCG
Organism: Cherax quadricarinatus; assembly: GCF_038502225.1. NCBI lineage: Eukaryota > Metazoa > Arthropoda > Malacostraca > Decapoda > Parastacidae > Cherax > Cherax quadricarinatus. Next base: position 253,841 of record NW_027195223.1, on the reverse strand, counting down.
GAAGACTGTTACATGCAGCATTCTCCACCTGACCCAGAGTTCTCCACCTGACGCCATCCTATAAATAGTCAAGTACCTTTCACCCAGGTATATCTGTTTGTGACTTAATAAAGCCCACTGTGTGGGTGAAACGTTGTCAACAAAGGATCATATTATACTGCTTAAGTGTTTATATTTCCATTGTGTAGGTATATTATACCATTTATTTCCACGAACGTTGAGTGGTGTGTGAGCGAGGAAGATTGTATGAGACCACGTGTGAGCAAGAGAATGGTGTGTAAGCCACCATTGTAAGGAAAAGAATGGTGTGAGTGAAAGCATGTGTGAGCATGATATTGCTTGTGAGGGAGTGTATATGAGTGAGATTATTCTGTGTGCAATAATATAAATTAGAGTTAGTGTGGGAGCGAACCAGTGTGAACAAGAGACTGATGAGTGAGACAGTCAATGTGAGCAAGAGACTGATGAGTGAGGCAGTCAATGTGAGCAAGAGACTGATGAGTGAGGCAGTCAATGTGAGCAAGAGACTGATGAGTGAGGCAGTCAATGTGAGCAAGAGACTGTTGAGTGAGACAGTCAATGTGAGCAAGAGACTGATGAGTGAGACAGTCAATGTGAGCAAGAGACTGATGAGTGAGGCAGTCAATGTGAGCAAGAGACTGATGAGTGAGGCAGTCAATGTGTGTGGAGAAATTTTCTCCAGGAGGGGGGTATCAGCCCCCTTCAGCCCCCTTCAGCCCTCTCAGCCCTGAGGGGCCACTAGAAGGGGCGAGCGTCTTGTTTACTGCTAGAGTGAGCAATCAATCACAGAGCTTTGGTCGTGCTCGAACCGGATAAAGACCACACTGTGGTCCAAATATGTTGTACTACAGTGTACAAATAACCTATGAGCCAAGGTCCTTCGAAAAAAGCTGTAAAACTAGCGTTTTACAATATAAATCAGTATAAATGAGTCCCTCCAGACTCAATCACAGAGAATGGGCAGCCAAAAGAAAACGGGCGCTCACCCAGCGTTCACCCAACGAAAACGGGAGCTGGGTGACTCACCCAACAAGAAGACGGGGGAGGTATCCTGCACCCTCCATCAACTGCTCCAATCTGGAGAAAATGCTGATTAATACAACAGCAACTCAAGTGATGATGTTTGTCTGAGTGTATATATACACAGTGTTTATAATGTTTATAGACAGAAATTAAGAGACAAGATTGTGTTAAAGTTGTTTCTTATAGATTTACCTGTTATATTAAAGGAACTTATATATAAAGTGTAAGCTTTCAAATATATATTAACAGTGAATGTGGAGAAATTTTCTCCAGGAGGGGGGTATCAGCCCCCTTCAGCCCTTCAGCCCCCTTCAGCCCTCTCAGCCCTGAGGGGCCACTAGAAGGGGCGAGCGTCTTGTTTACTGCTAGAGTGAGTAATTGATCACAGATGTTATGCCACGTAAGTCAAGTGACCTCTGCTCCTTGCAGGGGTGTTGCAACGTGTATTTTTATAAGAGACAGTACATCTCTTACTTAGCAGGACAATTAAGGAAAATCCTGCTCCCACTTTATTACCATAGTAAAGATAGTGTACATTGTTGTTTATGATTAAGACAGCAAGAAACAAACAATCTGCTTTGCTTCATCGAGGTGACGACAAGGATGCAAGGTACTAGGTCAGCGTTTTTTTTTGTGCTGGGGGCAGAGACGTCATGGAGCGCTGTGGCGTCTAGCCAGATTACTTTTGACTCTAGAGAGAGTCACACTGACGCCAGGATAACCAGCAAAGGACACTGATCTGTGCGTTAGTGTGAATAAAGTGTCTCACACAACACAATAAACACTTAGAGAAGTGTGATCAGCTTCTCTTGTGATACATTGTGAACAATAAAGACGAATCTTGTTGAACATAGTGTACCAGTGTGCGTTTCCTAGACAATGGAAGACGTGGACATCCAAGGACACTTCAGCTTCTATCAAGTCACCGATATCTGTCGAAGGTGTTGAGAACACCATAGCTCACGTTACAAAGAGCAAGGTATGTTACGAATTTCTTGTAGATCGGGGGATTGCGCAATTCTTGAGTCACAAGGAGTTTGTAATCAACCTATAATCGGCAGTAAGGTGTGGACTTTTGAGTCCAAACAAGTAAGTAGTCGTCAGCCATCATCGAATGAAATATGCTGACATAACACCCCCTAGGGGTAATTCATACTTACAATTTGTATCTCTTGACAGCCCACTGTTGTGATGGTTTCGACAGCATCTAGACCTCGTCTGCAGGGACGGCTGTGTAGACGATTTGCTGTCATTTATCAGCTAAGTGTTCATTATATAATTATATCTTAGCTGGTAAGGCCAAATTCTCAACAGAGCTTTGGTCCTTCGAACCGGATAAAGACCACACTGTGGTCCAAATATGTTGTACTACAGTGTACAAATAACCTATGAGCCAAGGTCCTTCGAAAAAAGCTGTAAAACTAGTGTTTTACAATATAAATCAGTATAAATGAGTCCCTCCAGACTCAATCACAGAGAATGGGCAGCCAAAAGAAAACGGGCACTCACCCAGCGTTCACCCAAAAGAAAACGGGCGCTCACCCAGCGGACACCCAAAGAAAACGGGAGCTGGGTGACTCACCCACATCCTGCAACCACTGCTCCAATCTGGCGAAATCGCTGAATAAGACAACACAAGTGATGATGTTGTCGGAGTGTATATATACACAGTGTTTATAATGTTTATAGACAGAAATTAAGAGACAAGATTGTGTTAAAGTTTGTTTCTTATAGATTTACCTGTTATATTAAAGGAACTTGTATATAAAGTGTAAGCTTTCAAATATATATTAACAGTGAAATTTATATATGTGTAAGTAATATTCACGTGTGATTACAGTTATACAGTGACATTTATAGTGTGAATGAAGTGTATAACATCGTTATTTACGATTAATCATCGTGGGCAGGCTGACACAGCAAACTCTAAGCCGTAAACATCAGCCACATGTACTCTGTACCCTCATGGTCATTAACCCTGAGGTTAAGCTTAGTGGGTCAGTAGTGTCTGACTCGATTATTGCTGACTTAAGCATAACAAAAACTCAGCTGTTTATAGCAGTACAGTGTCTTATAAACACTCTAAGTTCAGTCTGTCTAGGATTAACTCAAGATACAAACATAGATTTTGATGATCTTGAGGTCAAGTTTGAATTATTTACACAACGTATGAAAATAATTAATTCAGACTATACACATTATGAAAATAAATTTCTTGAATCAGATCCATCTGAAGATGAAATTAAAAATGTTTTGGATACTTTTAGTGATCAACAATTAAGGTGGACAGGAGTACAGGCTATCTGCCGTAAAACTCTGTCACAGAGACCTACTATTACTAGTGGTCAAACACCTGTTACACCTGTAACAACAACAAGTGTCCCATTACCAAGCTTACCTACATTGTCATTACCTATTTTCCAAGGTCATAATTATGAAGAATTCATTAGTGGTTTTCAATCCATAGTAAATTCACGAACTGACATAGATGAGATTGCTAAGTTCAATTACCTTAAATGTCTTGTGAAGGGAGAACCCTATGAACTGATTAAGTCATTTCCGGTGGTCAAAGGCAATTATCAAATAGCCTTACGTGTCTTAGCAGACAATTACTTCGATGCTGACAAGGCTAGAGTTAGACATGCAGTCTTAATATCAAGCTTGAAGCCACCCAAACATTGTTTTTCAGACTTACAGGCATTTAGAATCACATTAGACAATAGTCTCAGATCTCTAGATGCTAAATATGACCTAAGACAATGTGATTGGTTTATCAGTGGTATTGTACAGGATAAGCTGTCACCACAAACTATTGAACGATTAAATATTATGTTCAATAAACGCTATTTCACTTGTGAGGAAATTAGCAATGGTTTACAAACAATAGTTTCATGCATGCAAGCAACGAGACAAGATGAAAAATCCACAAATCCCGTGGATAATAAACCTTCAACTCAGTATAAAAAGAGTATAACTACTCCCACTAAACCACATAATGGGAAATCCCATATAGGCATTTATCAAGCTGTGAATACAATAGACAGTAAACAGACTGTCATACATAAACGTACTCCAAAATGTGTACTTTGTGATGGAACACATTGGGCACAGTATTGTAGTCAATACACATCAATGGAGGCACGTAAACAACGTGTTCATCAGCTGAAAAGATGCATCAAGTGTTTAGGTGAACACAAGGGAGGAAAATGCTCACTGAAGAAGTGTTTTAAATGCAAGGGTATGCATCATACAGCATTATGCCCAAATACTTTTGCTGAACAGCAGCAGACTTCCACAGAATCAGGAAGTCAACAAGCAACAGCATTAAATGTGAGAGATAAGTTTAAAGCAACTGCTCTCCCGATAGCTCGAGTTGAGTTATCTAATAAATTACACAAAACCAATGTGCTAACACTATTTGATCAAGGCTCACAAAGGTCCTTCATAAGAAGATCAGTGTTGCAGAAACTGAATAAACAACCCTATGCCAAAATACAGTTAGATATAGCTGGTTTTTTCCACAATTCTGGTAAACAGACATATGACCTAGCCAGAATCACTGTTGGTCTAGGAAACAGGAAAAAGACAGTAGAAGCTGTGGTAGTAGATGATTTGCCTAAGTCTGTGCAGATCCAGGGATTAAAAGAAACAGTTGCAGCACTGAAAGCAGCTAAGGTCAAGTTAGCCTGTCCTGACATACAGACGGACACAATTAGTCCAATTGATTTAATCATTGGAAGTGATTATTATCACTGTTTTGTGCAAAATATAGTAAGTAAACATGATGTTCACTTGCTGAAAACAGCAGGAGGCCACATGATATGTGGTCCCATTCCCTCTCAAAGTGGGAAAGAAGCTGATATTGATTCAGTGGAAAATGTACTAGTTACGAGAATAACCGCTGATCATGTACCACAGCAAAAATTATCATTACTGGAAGAAATGAATGAACCAGTTGATAAGTTGTGGGATTTAGATGCGATAGGTATTGATGTAAATAAACCAAGCCCACAAGAGTCTCAGACTTATAACCAATATTTGGACACTGTCAAATATAAAGATGGACAGTATTGGGTTAGGTTACCATGGAAATTAAATCCACCACATCTACCTAGCAATTATCGCATGGCTTTCGGACAGATGAAAGCACAAATACATGAGCTCAGGAAGAATCCAGAGTTACTGACTGTCTATGATAATATCATACAAGAACAGTTGGACAATAAATTCATTGAGGAAATAGTCGAAGATAAGTTGAAGACAAACGCTCATTATCTCCCGCACCATGGAGTCAGAAAAGATTCTGAAACCACTCCACTACGTGTTGTATATAATTGCAGCGCACGTGCAAATAAAGATGTAGCAAGTCTTAATGACTGTCTGATGACCGGACCCTCACTAACTGAGAAGCTTGGAGACGTGCTTATGAAATTTCGCACAAACCCATATGCCTACACGGCTGATATTTCCAAAGCTTTCTTAAGAGTAGGACTACAAGAAATAGATAGAGATTATACTCGATTCTTGTGGCCTGAAAATCCACATGATCCTCAAAGTCCTGTGAAAACTTATCGTTTCAAATCAGTATTATTTGGTGCAACATCCTCTCCATTCTTACTAGAAGCTACTCTAAATACACATTTGAAGAAATCTGAAAGTCCCTTCAAAGAAGTCTTAAAGAAAAGTTTCTATGTGGACAATCTTCAAGGTACTGTGAATAAAGAGGAGGATTTGAAATCCTTATACAGAGAAGCTAACAAGGAGATGAAAGAAGCAAATATGCCTCTAAGGATGTGGAATACAAATTCAAAGCAATTAAGGGAACTTATCAAAGAAGATTTCCCTGAAACTGAAATTCCTGATTGCAACAATATGCTGGGACTTAATTGGAACACACAGGAAGATACTTTGAGTCTCAAAAGGATAAACAATAAATCATGCAGTACACTCACTAAACGTAGTTTACTGTCAGAGGTATCACAATGTTTTGATCCTCTAGGACTCGTCTCACCAATTACCATAAAAGGTAAAATGCTTATGCAAGATGCATGGAAACTCAAAATTGGATGGGATGAGAACTTGCCTCTAGAAATGAGTCAAGCATGGGATGAAATATCCAAGGAGTTTAAACAACTTCATCAAATTAAATTTCCCAGACAAATAGGTCAAGAGGGAAACAAGTACACATTACATGTGTTCTGTGATGCGTCAACCAGAGGTTATGGCGCTGTAGCTTACATGAGTAATGCTGAAGGAAGTACACTAATTACTTCAAAGGCCAGGGTAGCACCCTTGAAGGTCAGAACAGTACCACAATTGGAACTGACAGCACTCTATGTAGGTACAAAATTAGCTGTCTATCTCAACAAAGTACTTGATCATCTCACTATTGAGAAAACCGTGATCTGGAGTGATAATGAGGCAGTTCTCCAGTGGTTAAGAAATAATAAGAGTAAGTTGGTCTATGTACAGAACAGAGTAGCAGAAATAAAAGAGATGCAGAGAGATTATCTCTTTCTTCACGTCTCTACCCAAGAGAATCCAGCTGACATGTTGTCACGTGGTGTCCCACTCAAGAAATTTGTGGATAATAAATTATGGCTCCACGGACCGAACTGGCTCTCTGATGAAAATAACTGGCCTCAGCAAAAAGCTCACATTATGCCAGAAGAAACAGTCTGCTTGAACACAGCAGAAATAAGTTGTGTAAATACTGCAGACACAACAGAAATAGTCATTGATGGATCTAATTACTCATCTTTGGGTAAACTCTTAAGAGTTACAGCTCTTGTCTTTAAATTCATTAAAGGAATAAAACCTGATTATGAATGTCTTGAACCCATTAAATACTGGGTGAAACTAATACAGAAAGATGTTTTCTCTACAGAATATAAATTTCTAGAAACACAAGATAAATCCCCAAAGAAACCTGTCATGATTAATTCTTTAGGACTTTATCTCGACTCAGAAAAGATTATAAGATGTCGAGGAAGAATTCATAATTCTTCACTACCTAAAGAAGCCATACATCCAATATTGATCCCCAAGAATCATTGGCTAACAAAACTGATTGTGCAAAACGCCCACAGTAACGTGTTACATGGTGGGGTAGCTGACACACTTTGTCATATACGACAATCCTACTGGATACCTCAAGGTCGACAAAGTGTGAAAAAACAAATAAAGGACTGTATTACTTGTCGTCACTACGATATGCGAGTATGTCAGTATCCAGGTCCACCTCCATATCCCTCTGAAAGAGTTTGTCATATCACTCCATTTGAGGTGACAGGTGTAGATTATACTGGACCAATAATTTTAACCAAAACAGTTGACAAAGTTCCCATCAAGGTGTACATCTGTTTGTTCACTTGTGCTACAACTAGAGCAGTACATCTAGAAGTAGCCACTGACATGTCTGCTGAAACTTTTATCAAATTATTCAGAAGGTTTGCAGCCAGAAGGGCATGTCCCAGACTGATGATTTCAGATAATGCAACGAACTTTGTTGCTGGTGCTGCTTATATAAGCAAGATCTTTGATCAACCAGAAGTACAACAGATGCTGAATCAACGCAGATGTCGTTGGAGATACATTCCTCCTAAATCTCCATGGCACGGCGGATTTTATGAAAGAATGATCGGCATTGTAAAACGTTGTTTAAGGAAGACTCTTCATCGTCAGAGAATAGACTTAGAAGAATTCCGTACAGTTGTGACTGAAATAGAAAATAGAGTCAACAACAGACCTCTAACTTATGTTACCGATGATCTGGACAATTTAGAAGTGTTAAGTCCATCTCATTTACTCCATGGCAGAAGGCTCGAACCTGTTCCTCCCATGAATGATAAAGAAATCATAGAGGATCCTACTTATTTCGAACCTGAGCAACTCAGACGTAAATTCAAACACCTTAATAAAGTGATTGAACGTTGGGAGAAAATTTGGCGAGAAGACTATCTCACCTCATTGAGAGAACACTTCTATGGAGCTGGTGTTCCTGAAAATCATAAGTCCTTAAGACCTGGTGACATAGTGATTATCGACAATGATGGTCCGAGGTCCCAATGGCCACTTGGAAAAATTGTGACCATATATCCTGATGCAAATGGAATCATCAGGACAGTTGATGTTTTGAGCAAAGGTGTAGTGAATAAGCGGACAATAAATAAACTAGTGCCGTTAGAATTACACAGTGTTGAAAACAAAATTAGTGATTCTCCAGAAACCACACAGACTAAAGCTGTTCAGAAAAGACAAGCAGCAGTGGTGGCGAGTGAGAAAATTAAATTAATGTTAAGTGATGAATAGTTCACCTGCAGCGAACCTCCGCCGCCCCCCAGTGTGGAGAAATTTTCTCCAGGAGGGGGGTATCAGCCCCCTTCAGCCCCCTTCAGCCCCCTTCAGCCCTTCAGCCCCCTTCAGCAGCCCCCTTCAGCCCTCTCAGCCCTGAGGGGCCACTAGAAGGGGCGAGCGTCTTGTTTACTGCTAGAGTGAGTAATTGATCACAGATGCCGTATGCGTAAGTCAAGTGACCTCTGCTCCTTGCAGGGGTGTTGCAACGTGTATTTTTATAAGAGACAGTACATCTCTTACTTAGCAGGACAATTAAGGAAAATCCTGCTCCCACTTTATTACCATAGTAAAGATAGTGTACATTGTTGTTTATGATTAAGACAGCAAGAAACAAACATTCTGCTTTGCTTCATCGAGGAGGTGACAAGGATGCAAGGTACTAGGTCAGCGTTTTTTTTTTTGTGCTAGGGCAGTGACGGGATGGAGCCCTGTAGCGTCTGGCAGACTAACTTTGACTCTACTACGAGACACTGACGCCAGGATAACCAGCAAAGGACACTGATCTGTGCGTTAGTGTGAATAAAGTGTCTCACACAACACAATAAACACTTAAGAGAAGTGTGATCAGCTTCTCTTGTGATACATTGTGAACAATAAAGACGAATCTTGTTGAACATAGTGTACCAGTGTGCGTTTCCTAGACAATGGAAGACGTGGACATCCAAGGACACTTCAGCTTCTATCAAGTCACCGATATCTGTCGAAGGTGTTGAGAACACCATAGCTCACGTTACAAAGAGCAAGGTATGTTACGAATTTCTTGTAGATCGGGGGATTGCGCAATTCTTGAGTCACAAGGAGTTTGTAATCAACCTATAATCGGCAGTAAGGTGTGGACTTTTGAGTCCAAACAAGTAAGTATTCGTCAGCCATCATCGAATGAAATATGCTGACATAACACCCCCTAGGGGTAATTTATACTTACAAATTGTATCTCTTGACAGCCCACTGTTGTGATGGTTTCGACAGCATCTAGACCTCGTCTGCAGGGACGGCTGTGTAGACGATTTGCTGTCATTTATCAGCTAAGTGTTCATTATATAATTATATCTTAGCTGGTAAGGCCAAATTCTCAACAATGCTGGAGGTCGTGTTCCTGGTATCAGACCTGTCTGGTTCCAGTGATAGTTAACAAGCTGGAGGTCGTATTCCAGGTATCAGACTTGTCTGGTCCCAGTGATAGTTAACAGGCTGGAAGTCGTATTCCAGGTATTAGACCCGTCTGGTGCCACTGATAGTTAACAGGATGGAGGTCGTATTCCTGGTATCAGACCTGTCTGGTGCCACTGATAGTTAACAGGCTGGAAGTCGTATTCCTGGTATCAGACCTGTCTGGTGCCACTGGCAATTAACAGGCTGGAAGTCGTATTCCAGGTATCAGATCTGTCTGGTGCCACTGGTGACTGATAGTTAACATGCTGGAAGTCGTATTCCAGGTATTAGACCTGTCTGGTTCCAGTGATAGTTAACAGGCTTGAGGTCGTATTCCAGGTATCAGACTTGTCTGGTTCCAGTGATAGTTAACAGGCTGGAAGTAGTATTCCAGGTATGAGACCCTTCTGGTGCCACTGATAGTTAACAGGATGGAGGTCGTATTCCTGGTATCAGACCTGTCTGGTGCCACTGATAGTTAACAGGGTGGAAGTCGTATTCCTGCTATCAGACCTGTCTGGTGCCACTGACAATTAACAGGCAGGAAGTCGTATTCCAGGTATCAGACCTGTCTAGTGCCACTGATAGTTAACAGGCTGGAAGTCGTATTCCAGGTATCAGACCTGTCTAGTGCCACTGATAATTTACTGGTTGGAGGTTGTATTCCAGGTATTAGATCTAGTGCCACTGATAATATACTGGCTTGAGGTCGTATTCCTGGCATCAGACCTGTCTGGTGCCACTGATAATTTACTGGCTGGAAGTCGTATTCCAGGTATCAGACTTGTCTGGTGCCACTGATAGTTAACAGGCTGGAGGTCGTATTCCAGGTATCAGGCCTGTCTGGCGCCACTGATAGTTAACAGGCTGAAGGTTGTATTCCAGGTATCAGACCTGTCTGGGGCTATATTTAATTCACAGGCTGAAGGTCTTTAACCAGTTATCTAACATTTCGAGTCCCGTAGATACTTTACAGGTTGGAAGTCATATATCTGGTACTTGATAAGACTAAGTGAACTGATAACCTACAGGATGAAGGTCTCTGACCAAGTACCTGATTTGTCTATTCCTCTGTTATTTTACAGGCTACAAGTAGTATACATGATACCTGAACAGTCTAGTGCCAGTAATAACTTACAGGCAGAGGTCGTATACCAAGTCACTGAAATACCTGATGAATTGCCTTTTCCTACTGGTCATCTTATTATGACAACATGTGACTTTTGTGATAGTATGAGCAGGTAACTACAGAGGTATTGGGTTACTGGAATGATATTTCCTGTTCGCCTCCAGTGTTTCATTGTTGATATATTTTACTTTCTGCAACTTTAATTGCAAATATACAAGGCTTATGTTTGTTTTGCTACAGCTAGGCTAGTTGGGGGCACAAACAGTCACTTCTGTTGATTAGTATAACTAGGTAAGCTTGAACCCCCATGGCACTAATTAAACGTTGTTGTATTTGTTTCACTGTGACTAAAGAAGCAAGGACATAGACGGCTAGCAGTATTACTTTAACTACAGTAATGTGGGCCCATAAAGCCGCAAACTTTCTGCAGGTAATCGAACTTGCTTGTATTAATTATGTGTCGATCTGTGTTTATTTAATGCCTAATAGTTAAGCAGGGATCAATAAGAACTCTACTTTTATGTTTTTAAAACTAGATATGTGAGGGCCTTCAAGTCTGTGTGTTTCTTTCACAAGTCAAGCAGGAGCTTCGAAGGGCATTGTTGCTACAGGTAGAAAAATTGGTTTCTATAGTGCTGATATTATTATAATTAGACAAGCAGGAGCCCCAAGGCAGAATGTTCTGTTACAACTAGATGAGCAGGCATCCCAAGACTGCCGTGTAATTGTCACTAGACAAGCAGGAGCCTATAATGCTGCTCTTACAAGTAACAAACTGGGGCCCCAACGCCGCTGTTACTACAACTAGACAAGGGAAAGCCCCCTAAGACTAGTGTTACTACAAGCAGATAAGTCGGGATCCCAAGGCGTCTGCTGTGTTGATACCATATTTATTCATTATATATATAATATATATATATATATATATATATATATATATATATATATATATATATATATATATATATATATATATATATATATATATATAATTATAATAACATCAGCAATATATATATATATATATATATATATATATATATATATATATATATATATGTATTTTTTTTATTTATTATCGCACTGGCCGATTCCCACCAAGGCAGGGTGGCCCGAAAAAGAAAAACTTTCACCATCATTCACTCCATCACTGTCTTGCCAGAAGGGTGCTTTACACTACAGTTTTTAAACTGCAGCATTAACACCCCTCCTTCAGAGTGCAGGCACTGTACTTCCCATCTCCAGGACTCAAGTCTGGCCTGCCGGTTTCCCTGAACCCCTTCATAAATGTTACTTTGCTCACACTCCAACAGCACGTCAAGTATTAAAAACCATTTGTCTCCATGTACTCCTATCAAACACGCTCACGCATGCCTGCTGGAAGTCCAAGCCCCTCGCACACAAAACCTCCTTTACCCCCTCCCTCCAACCTTTCCTAGGCCGACCCCTACCCCGCCTTCCTTCCACTACAGACTGATACACTCTTGAAGTCATTCTCTTTCGCTCCATTCTCTCTACATGTCCGAACCACCTCAACAACCCTTCCTCAGCCCTCTGGTCAACAGTTTTGGTAATCCCGCACCTCCTCCTAACTTCCAAACTACGAATTCTCTGCATTATATTCACACCACACATTGCCCTCAGACATGACATCTCCACTGCCTCCTGCCTTCTCCTCGCTGCAACATTCATCACCCATGCTTCACACCCATATAAGAGCGTTGGTAAAACTATACTCTCATACATTCCCCTCTTTGCCTCCAAGGACAAAATTCTTTGTCTCCACAGACTCCTAAGTGCACCACTCACCCTTTTCCCCTTATCAATTCTATGATTCACCTCATCTTTCATAGACCCATCCGCTGACACGTCCACTCCCAAATATCTGAATACATTCACCTCCTCCATACTCTCTCCCTCCAATCTGATATCCAATCTTTCATCACCTAATCTTTTTGTTATCCTCATAACCTTACTCTTTCCTATATATATATATATATATATATATATATATATATATATATATATATATATATATATATATATATATATATATACATATATATATATGTCGTGCCGAATAGGCAAAGCTGGTCAATTAGCAAGAACTCATTTAAAATTAGTTCTTTCTAAAAAATTTCTCTTGCAAGTTTAAAGATATACTTTTTTCATTAATGTTAATGAAAAAATTAATAATTACGTACCAAAAGAACCTTAGAAAACTTGCCTAAACTTATTATGAAAAGCTCAATTTTATTTAGCCTAATCTAATTAAATATATTTTAGATAATTTTACAGTAATTTAATAATAAATTAACACAATGAAATATATTTTTTTAGTTAGGTTCAGAATGATTTTTGCGAAATTATGGCATACACAAATTTTCGTTTGCCTTATTAAGCAAGAAGAGCGTTGCTATTTAAGCCAAAATCGCAAGCTTTACCTTTTTGCACTAATATATATATATATATATATATATATATATATATATATATATATATATATATATATATATATATATATATATATATATATATATTGAACACCTCACTACCTTCCATCATTTACGTAAAAGTGAATCATGGAACCTTAATATGAGATTGTTACTGCTTTCTCGTTGAACTGAAATAATAATTATTGTGGCCTCACAAATATCTACGTACATTCTTTCTCAGACAGTAATAGGCGAAGGACCAACAAGTGTCGCCATGCACAGACATGGAGACGGACCCTAGCTGAAGTTAAATCCCAGATGACTAGGCCTTGCTTGGTTGATTCTGAAGGTATTTTTCCCGGAATATGGAACCCAGTGCTGATAAATACTGGTGCATGTATTTAATGATAAACTGAAAAATCTGTAGCCTAGAGGGAAGGTTAATTATAATTATTTACTAGTGTTCTTAAAGTAAGGATTAAGCAATATGCTACCTATTTTGGGATTTGACAAGAGTGACAGTGTGAGGACTCTCCTAATAACATAATCATAAACTATAATTTTCCTCGCAAATCAAATCCTGGTGACAGAGTCAACTATAGTTCTTCAATAAAATAGTTCTTCAAGACAGGTTCTTTGATACTTATGAAGGGTTTTTGAAACAAGGTACTGAACGTGTTGTCAACGGTTAATTTGCTTGTGTAAGATAAATATATGGACCAATGTATCTGATACAACAGTTAGAAACGGTTGGTGAGGGGTGTCACCGTTGACCCCATCCCCCCCAGGTTAATAACCCCCACTCTCCTGTGGTTAGTAGCCAGTCCAGTGCAGAATCTCGAGGCAAGACGTGGGTTGTCAGTGAGTTATCTCTCTCATTCATTGTGTTCATTAAATCTTTGTTTCATATATGCATAATTAATCCAGTGTTAATAATTTCCTTTCATGTAATTTCTATTGATTTTTGCCTCATTTTTACATTCGTTGACTTGTTTTTCTTACAACTGCTATGACTATGTATGAATCATCCCTTAGTGGATCAGATGCTACTGTAAATATACATACCACGACTCATGACACAAACATGTCTCATGACCGTAATGGTTCTTTACCTTCTAACATGAAGCAGAGAGTAAATAAACTTTTCATTTATTACTGGGAACCACTATATGATGTTCATATTTATGGTGAACGTCCAGGTAACCCTGATTACTGGTTTGCATGTATCGCAGTGCCGCTAACAATGTGTTTGGTGGTTCAGCTTGTGAGGGTTGTATAATTAAACTCGCTCTTTCGTGTATAGATGCTAGTGTTCTCATAAACTCTCGTCAATGCGATGAAACCATACCACGGATGGGGGTAGAACCCGCGATCAGAGAGTCACAAAACTGCAGACCGACGCGTTAGCCACTGGACCAGCTAGCTACCTAGTTGGATGAAGCATATTGTAGCTAGCTGGTCCATTGGCTAATGCGTCTGTCTGGAGTTTTGTGACTCTCTGATCGCGGGTTCTAACCCCACCCGTGGTATGGTTTGTTTGCAATCGTGTCATTGCGATTTCGTGCGTCAATGCAATGATTTTACTCGTTGGCCACAGCATGAATTCTTTCGTGTGTATTATTTACCATCAACTGTTTCTGATCTATTTGTATTGCTGAGGAACTGAACCAGCTTATCATGAATCTCTTGCAAAATTTTCGTACTGTCTAGACAAATTGCTAAGAGGAATTTCAGCATCAATGGAGTCTTCAACCTTCATACGTGAAGGCTACTAGCTCGTTGTGCAATATATGCTATCAAGCACATATTGCACAACATATTGCTTGATAGCACATGTGCTATCAAGTACATATTGCCACTTTCTGCTTACGTAATTCTCAGATAATCTGCTTACCGTTGGTATGGAACGAATTGCAGTTCTACTAAAAGTGCGATCAATTGCTGATCCAGGTACTTTCCTTCTTCAGATTCTAAACTCTAATTATTGTTGTTGTTACTATAATCATGGGGAAGCGCTAAACCCGTAGGATTATACAGCGCCTGTGGGGAGAGGGAGGATGGAAGGTATTCAGGCTTAATTCAGGGAACTGGAGCATAAATCTAATTTCCTAGATCAAGAGCCCCTCACCATCATCAAGGAACCTCCTTTGAGGGATTCTAAACTCTAAGGGTCAGCTACATCAACACGCTTATTATCTGTGTGGTATCTAGTAATTCTCAAGACGAGTCTTATGATCAGTCCCGTCCCCCTTTCTAAGGATAGAGCAACGAGTACTCATTCCATAGCGCTGAAAACAATCACAGTAACAATAGTCCTAGAAAGTGTTACAATTGTGGCAAGAAAGGACATATTGCTACAAATTGCTGGGTTGTTCAGAAGCAACGCCGCACCCAAGATAGCCCTCTGTGTAATGTATCATACTGGTGCATTTAGAATATGAAGCGTCGTATGCAACATACTTCTCAAATTAACATACCATATTGCACTATCCATAATATTCATGCCCATCGTACTTCTCAGTAATTTACTTGCATGGATAATATGTATCTAGAATTTTCTCATAGTCGCCACAACCGTGGTCACAGAAGAAGTATTAGCTGAAGACATGATTTTCAAAATAACCAGAACCCTTCTCAGGGGTTTGGGAGAAGCCATGAACCCAAATCAAGCCGTCCAGTTGTGAATGTAACTAACAGTCAGCATGGCATCCCTCATCAGCATTCTTTTGATGTCTTATGCAGTCTCGAGGATGAGTCCCTCATTGACGAAACTGTTTTGCATGACTTTCATGAAGATTTTTTTGAGGATGAACTTGATCAAGTATTCACTGACAATCTGCGACTCACTTGCCTGTTTGCACGTCCATTTGATGCAACTATAGGTCCATTTGTAGAAATTTCTGTGCTCGATGCAACCGTTCATGTCTTCATGGACTCAGGTGTGCAGGTCAAAATTCGCTCTAGCCTCTTCAGAGATAGAGAATTTATAACTTTTCTTGCTGATCAGATCAATTTTCCTGGTTATCTTCTACTGAGATTTGCATCAGTGCGCAATCTCTATATATTTTGCTTGACCCGTATCAATGGCATGCCCGAATCGACTACTTGGTCGTACCATTCTGGGGCTATCAACTTGAATCCAAGATATGCCAAACCGCGTCGGAGCATGTAGTCTGGATTAGGTCTTTACAGTCCTGTGCATTTTCCAGTAACGTAACCAAGCAACCAGACACTAGTAACACTATATATCCTGTGTGGAAAACAACTCTAACAACTTCTTGCAAGCAGGATAGTGTGCAGCTGCTTCAGGTGCCAGCGGATGCTCAGACAACCTTGGGCACTAAAATTATTCAAGTAGTAGTTCCTCCTAAGTGGACGCCTTGTTGGTAAACGACTATTTGAAACAAGTTATGCCTTCTCTTGTTGATATCACGGGCAGTTTGCAGAAAGACGTTTCTGTTGCGGCTAGTGCTCTCACTTAGGTGTCAGATGTTTCTCGTGATCCAGATAGATATAATATAGTGGCTGACAGTAATTCATGCAGGATGAAGGGTTTGTCAAACCATCTTTGCATATTGTACGAGATAAGAAGATCTATCTATGTTCATAGCAAATACTGCTAGTCAGAGTGACCACCTCAGAGCAAACAACGCCCACATTGACCTTGTTCACTACTATATCCTGTTCAGGTAGGGGACGTTGTCACCATACCAGTAGGTTGGTGCTCTTTCTCCCGGGAAGAGTCCGTCTGTTCCAACGGTAGAGGAAAAGATTCAGCTCCTACTGACTTTCCCCAGATGAAGTCACGAATTTGTTGTATGTGTTTTAACAAATTTACTGCCCCATAGTATTTCACTTGAACATGGTACCAGGCCTATATATACCTACGTACAAACTACCTTTCACAAATTTCTATAACGGAAGAGTTAGTCAACCAGATGCTTGATGACGATGTCATTGCTCATAGCAATTTAACGTGGAATGCGCCTGTGATTTTATCATTCAAGAAAGATGGTACTTGGCGCCCAGTAATTGATTTTAGGAAGTTGAATTCTAAAACAATTTCAGATCATTTCCCAATTCCTGTTCCAGGTGATTTATAATGTAACATAGGAGACAGCAAAGCGTTTTCATCTCTAGATTTGTTAAAGGGTTTTGGCAATTCCTTCTTCATGAGGACAACCTTTTCCACTCCTACAGGTCATTTTCATTTCCTTAGAATAGCCTTCAGCATTCTTGATGCTTATGAACATATTTCGAAGCCTCATGGTGTACTTGGATGATGTGATTGTCATGTCCAAAGATTAAGCAGTGGAAACTCATCTCAAAAGATTTATGTTTGATGGTCGGTAAGCTTAAATAAACCTATTTAAACATTAAAATCTCTAAATGTCAGTTCGCAAAATCAGAGATCAAGTTTCTTGGTCACATAGTCACTTCTAGAGAGGTTACGACTGACCTATGTAAAGTAACTGCCGTTCAGAATTTTCCAACACCAACAACTGCTGATGCCGTAAGAGCTTTTGTATACATAGCAGGTGTCTATAGAGGTTTCATTGCAATTTTTTCTTCTATTGCAGGTCCTATGAGATGGTTAGGAAGGATGCTTCTATTATTTGGACTTTCCGTCAAGAAAGGACATTTTAGACTTTAAAAAACAAGTTGAATTCTGTTCTTGAGTTAACATTTCCAGATTTTAAAAAGCTTTTGTCTGACAACAGACGCTAGTTCCATAGTCATAGGTGCTATCCTAGCTCAGATGACTAATACCAAAAATAACCACGGCTGAACATTATACCATAACTGAGCAGAAAGCTTTAGCCATAGTTTGATCTTTGAAGTGCTTCTGAGATATTTACCAGTAGCCAATTCATGTCTTAACATGTTCTCCACTGATTCCAATGTTCCAGAAAAAACTGAGTAGAATAGAGGGTGTCTGTGGGTTATGACTGATTAGGTCAGTGATCCAGTAAAGTCAATTATGGTATTCAGCCCAGAAACCTGCCTTCCCATTTCTGTTTGTCTGAATTCTTACCTTTAGTTTACACATGGGGCAGAGTGTGGTGAGCCAGCTGCAGATATGCTGAATCTCTGGTGGGCCAGATGTGGCAAGACCCTTCACAATCGGCCCCAATTAAATACAAGGAATGCACATCAATGATACCCTAGGTACTTGTGTAGTATAGGAGAGCTGTTCATCCGTTGGGACACCTGAGATGCTTGTATTGTGTCGTGCAACTGGCTGGTATAGCAGTGAGATAGCTTTTTATTGCTGCAATGAAATGTTATCTAATTCACGAAGTACTCTACCATTCGTGTTGAATGGTAGAGTACTTCACTGTATCAAGGCCTGTCGTAGGATAAGTCATCCTAATTAACTAGGCTGTTAATTGATCTGCACAGTTGGGCAACTCTTGGTCACCGACTTCACTCGCGCACAAGATTTTTCGTAACTGTCCGGTAGGCAGAGGGCACTCATGGTTGGTTGGAATAAATGCCCGCTGTTCACAGTTGAGTAGGTTGTGAGAGGTGATGTAAATACTAAGCTATATTAATCTAACTAACTTAGCTTAAATACATATAAGTAGTAGTGTATAATACATTAGCCTATGGAAACTTCATTACTAGATTAGTCTTATAAATTAAGAATGGAAAGGGAAATGTGGCACACGCTCATAGGAATAGATGGATCTGCTCTTTCCCTTTACCTCTTCCCCTAACTTAGGGAGGTTTAACGGCTCTGGAAATCAAAAGCTGCATGATTTTCCACACAAGGGGAGAGGAGGGGGTTGACCTGGTCAAACAAGGTCATGGATTATAGCGCCCTTGATATGTTGTTGAGCTATCTTCACATCCTTACGGTGTCGCAAGGCTGGGGTCTCTGTCGGGGGCATAGCTCTCTGTGGACAGTTTAGTGTAAGTGGCACTAAACTGTCAGTGGTCCTAGCACACACTGTGCCGGTGGCCTTGGTCACACAACAATGTTTTCCCCATGATTTAGGGTAGTGTGTATGGGTTGCTTCGAAGGAGCTGGCATGCCTCCCATGTCTGAGTGAATGGGCCAGTCGGTTAGGGCTGTGCTAAGGAAGTCTGCGAGAATCCCAACGTGACAAACAATGCCTTAATTGTGTGTTGACATTCTGGGTGACCTGGGAAATCCATTAGTACTGGTGTATTTGGTGCAGAGTATAACGGACTGCGCCGTGTAACACGCGTACGTGGGCGTCATTAATCAGATCCGTCAACCAATGCCGTTTGGGTATTAAGATAAGAGGTACTGTATTTCCTGGTAAGGAAGAAACACAGTACCTACCTATCTACCTACCTACCTACTCTACACTAAATACACCAGACCTACTGGAGGGCATCCAGAGTGTCAATACATAACACAGTTTAATTACACAGCCCTCACAAGCTGAACCACCAAACACATTGTTAGCAGCACTGCGAATACATGCAAACCATTACGGTCATGAGACATGTTATGTATATTAACAGTAGCATCTGATCCACTAAGGGGTGATTCATACATAGTCATAGCAATTGTAAGAGAAACAAAAGATAACGAATATAAAAATGAGGCAAAAACTATAGAAAATACATAAAAGCAAAGTAATAATACTGGCTTAATTCTACGTATATAAAACAGATTTAATGAGCACAATGAATGAGAGAGAGAGAGATAACTCGCTGGCAAAACCCACGTCTTGCCTTTACTACAGATTTTTCAATTTATCATTAATAACATGCACCAGTCTTTATCAGCACATCCATATTCCGAGAAAAATACCATAAGGATCAACCAAGGAAGGGCAAGCCATCTGGGATTTAACTTCAGCTAGGGTCAGTCTCCATATGCAAGTTAGTTGCAATCCGTGCATGGTGACACTTGTAGGTCCTTCGCCCATTACTGTCCAATAAAGAATGTACGTAGATATTTGTAAGGCCACAATAATTATTATTTAATTTCGACAGTGAAAGCAGTAACGATCTCCTAACACAGAAACTCTCTTAAGATTCCACAATATATTTTTACGCATGTGCCTTAGTCATCTACTTTCCGGTATTGTGTTCCATTAATATAATGAACTCCCGTTCCACAGTTGCTGTGTGACATCTATGGGTCAGCGCCTCTCCTTAAATAGTATAGTGATTTAATATAGTAGCTCCAAGATTACCGCTTCGCTTCTCAATAACAGTACAGTGATAGGTATTTTGAAGTGTAATTTAACATACTGGTTGAATATTCTCCAGATATGAGCATGGTCTCCAGTCCTCTCCTGTTTAAAATTCGCGATGGCGTTCGTACCAACCACTTTCCGCTTCCCAATATTTACTGATAATGTTCCAGCTAAGACTCCATATCTACAATCTCATATAGGCAAGCGCTTATAAGTAAGCACGCGCACGTGCGAACACACACACAAACACACACAGGTGTCAGAGTGGGCGCCTGTGACGAGCGGGGTTCCACGAAGGATCAGTCCTAGGACCGGTGCTGCTTCTGGTATGAGTGAATGACTGACGGAATGGATAGGCTGTTTGTAGACGATATGAAGATTGTTACGAACATAGTCAGTTGGTCCCTGGGTTATAGTGCTTTTCGTAACAAAATAAACTTAGTACGTCTAGGTCTTCACTCGGAGAGGAAAAGGAATTTTCTTAGTTTCTATTTAATTTATTAATAATCATAATAATCACTTAAATCCACCTTCTCATATTTTGCACTTTGAGTAGAATACTTCTACCATTTCTCATTAAAACATCACAGTAATAGGTCAAGTATTTAGAAATGGCTCTGAGTGAGTCACTAAATATTAGTATATGTACATGCACAGGCGTTGCCTAAAAACTCGAACGCATTAATAGATTTCTTATAATAGGGTTCACTTTACAATAAGTCCTCTTACACTACAGAGGCTTGCTCACTTCGCTTCACTTTCTCTTAACAGCCTTCTCCAACCAATGTAAGTCTTAGCAATGAGTTCCCGAAAATTCCTGGGATTTTCTAGGGAGGCGAATGGTGGTTTTAGAGGTGGGTACTCCCCTAGACCCTTCCTGGTCCAGAGGAAGGTATGAACTGAACAAAGTGAGGCTTTACCAACCCACTTTGTCTCGGTCCGAGCAGGGGTTGAGCAGCTCAAAACACCTACTGGTGCTTGGCCAGGTCGCACCAGCAATTGACACTAATTAAACAACCTACCTATATACAAAGCTAAGTAATACGACCAGATAATATTATAAAGTCGAGTAAATCCATTTTAGCTACAAATGGAATTACTCCTGAATATAATATTAAGTGAAATAGCAAAAATAACATGTAAAAGTATACCATTGTGATAATAACAAGTAGAAACAGTCTACTTAAAATGAATAAAAGGGTGTAACAAAGATAATGCGAAGAATTCAAACGTATGAGGATTAGGCAGGACTACAAAGGGATCTGGACAGACTGTATGCCTGGTCCAGCAACTGGTTCCTGGAGTTTAACCCCACCAAGTGCAAAGTCATGAAGATTGGGGAAGGTGAAAGATGACCGCAACTGAGCACAGGTTAGGGGGCCAAAGACTGCAAAACCTCACTCAAGGAAAAGGATCTTGGGGTGAGTATAATACCGAGCACATCTCCTGAGGCACACATCAACCAAATAACTGCTGTAGCATATGGGCGTCTGGCAAACCTAAGAATAGCGTTTCGACACCTTAATAAGAAAACATTCAAGACTCTGTACACCGTGTACGTCAGGCCCATGTTGGAGTATGCAGGACCAGTATGGAACCCACACCTGGTCAAGCACGTGAAGAAATTAGAGAAAGCGGAAAGGTTTGCAACAAGACTAGTCCCGGAGCTAAGGGGTATGGCCTATAGGAGAGGTTAATGGAAATTGACTTGATGACACTGGAGTAGAGGAGGGATAGGGATGACATGATAACGACATATAAAATACTGAGAGGAATTGACAAGTTGGATAGGGACAGGATGTTTCAGAGATGAGACACAGCAACAGGGGAGCACAACTGTAAATTGTAGACTAAAATGAGTCAAAAGTATGTTAGGAACTATTTCTTCAGTCACAGAGTTAAGAAAGTGGAGCAGTCTGGAGACTGAAGCAGAGGAGGCAGGATGCATACATAGTTTTAAGAAGAGATATGATAAAGCTCATGGAGCAGTGAGAGAGTGGGCCTAGTATCAACCAGCGAAGAGGTGGGGCCAGGAACTGTGACTCGATACCAGCAGCCACAAATAGGTAAGTACACCAACGTAATGAGCAGGACAGAAAAAACCAGGAAGACTTGATATTAACATACAAAATACCTGGAAAAAATGCATGATGAACAGGCAAAAATACTTTTAGAGTCAGTAAACAGATACGGATAAAGATAAGCCACCGGGATGTCCCTGGTTGGTCGGGAAGAGGACAGACGCAGAGAAGACTAAGAAATGGTTAAGTTAGGCTTTATGCATAGTTTTAAGAGCAGGTACGATATGGCCCACGAGGCCAGGAGGGAGTGAATCTGGCTACCCACAAATAGAGTTCAGGGGCAATGAGCTAATATTCGACCGCTGATACCACATTCAGGCAAGTATATTAAGGTGAGCACATACATGTGAGTACATACAGGCAAGCATATATGTGAGTACATACAGGTGAGCACATGTGTGAGTACATACAGGTGAGCATATGTGGGTGAGTACATCAGGTGAGCACATATGGGCGAGTACATATAGATGAGCACATATGATTGAGTACATATGGTGAACACACATGTGTGAGTAGATACAAGTGAGTACCCACACACAAACACGCCACCAAAGACAAAAAAAATCAAGCAGACAATATATTAAAGTGGTGTGGTGAGAGAAAATAAATATTCACACTGCTGACAAGAGAAATCTTAAGGTTTTCTCGTGCGTGAACCATTTTATTTGCTTCACCGAGGTAATGAGTACTTATTATAGACTCCTGAGGTGGACCCATTGTTTGGTACCCCCCCATTGGTGGGGGTACCCCCCGCACCTTTAAGAGGTACCCATTGTTTGGTACCCCCCGGTGGGGGACCTTTAAGAGGTACCCATTGTTTGGTACCCCCCGGTGGGGGACCTTTAAGAGGTACCCATTGTTTGGTACCCCCGGTTTTTAACTTTTCATTTTTGTTTATCTTCCTCTGACTTCTCGATTCCATTTCGTCCATAACTCGAAAACGCCTCATGCAATCGGCTTCGAATTTTCAAAATTGGTGTATGGTAACTAGGCCCAAATTCTTGGAACAACTAGCATGCTTACGTCGCCTCTGACCTAAATTGTTAAAACCATTCCCAGCATCCTGGAATGGCTGAGATAACTTCCTAAAACCTCAGTGGCGTAATCTCAGACGTTCTAGCCAGGCGCCTCCTAAGTCGACGATGGTGAAGATTGAAATTGAAACGTATATGGGCAGATTTGTCCATTTTATTTGTAAAATGGACAAATAAATTTCAGTTTACTTCTTTAGAAAATATTCAGTATATTTTGGCTGACACATTTTAGGGCCAGGATGGTAACCATTATATTTCCTTTGTGTGTAGTCAAATTTGTTTATGTAGTAAAATAGATAAAAAAAATTAAATCGGTGAAATCTGTGCCAAAACTGGAGAATGACTAACGAGATCCACTTCAAATTTCAGCACTGGTGTAGTTTCTTGAACACCAGGATCATGCTACTGTTGGCTGCCATAAGACTCTTGAACACCAGGATCATGCTACTGTTGGCTGCCATAAGACTCTTGAACACCAGGATCATGCTACTGTTGGCTGCCATAAGACTCTTGAACACCAGGATCATGCTACTGTTGGCTGCCATAAGACTCTTGAACACCAGGATCATGCTACTGTTGGCTGCCATAAGACTCTTGAACACCAGGATCATGCTACTGTTGGAACACCAGGATGCTACTGTTGGCATAAGACTCTTGAACACCAGGATCATGCTACTGTTGGCTGCCATAAGACTCTTGAACACCAGGATCATGCTACTGTTGGCTGCCATAAGACTCTTGAACACCAGGATCATGCTACTGTTGGCTGCCATAAGACTCTTGAACACCAGGATCATGCTACTGTTGGCTGCCATAAGACTCTTGAACACCAGGATCATGCTACTGTTGGCTGCCATAAGACTCTTGAACACCAGGATCATGCTACTGTTGGCTGCCATAAGACTCTTGAACACCAGGATCATGCTACTGTTGGCTGCCATAAGACTCTTGAACACCAGGATCATGCTACTGTTGGCTGCCATAAGACTCTTGAACACCAGGATCATGCTACTGTTGGCTGCCATAAGACTCTTGAACACCAGGATCATGCTACTGTTGGCTGCCATAAGACTCTTGAACACCAGGATCATGCTACTGTTGGCTGCCATAAGACTCTTGAACACCAGGATCATGCTACTGTTGGCTGCCATAAGACTCTTGAACACCAGGATCATGCTACTGTTGGCTGCCATAAGACTCTTGAACACCAGGATCATGCTACTGTTGGCTGCCATAAGACTCTTGAACACCAGGATCATGCTACTGTTGGCTGCCATAAGACTCTTGAACACCAGGATCATGCTACTGTTGGCTGCCATAAGACTCTTGAACACCAGGATCATGCTACTGTTGGCTGCCATAAGACTCTTGAACACCAGGATCATGCTACTGTTGGCTGCCATAAGACTCTTGAACACCAGGATCATGCTACTGTTGGCTGCCATAAGACTCTTGAACACCAGGATCATGCTACTGTTGGCTGCCATAAGACTCTTGAACACCAGGATCATGCTACTGTTGGCTGCCATAAGACTCTTGAACACCAGGATCATGCTACTGTTGGCTGCCATAAGACTCTTGAACACCAGGATCATGCTACTGTTGGCTGCCATAAGACTCTTGAACACCAGGATCATGCTACTGTTGGCTGCCATAAGACTCTTGAACACCAGGATCATGCTACTGTTGGCTGCCATAAGACTCTTGAACACCAGGATCATGCTACTGTTGGCTGCCATAAGACTCTTGAACACCAGGATCATGCTACTGTTGGCTGCCATAAGACTCTTGAACACCAGGATCATGCTACTGTTGGGTGCCATAAGACTCTTGAACACCAGGATCATGCTACTGTTGGCTGCCATAAGACTCTTGAACACCAGGATCATGCTACTGTTGGCTGCCATAAGACTCTTGAACACCAGGATCATGCTACTGTTGGCTGCCATAAGACTCTTGAACACCAGGATCATGCTACTGTTGGCTGCCATAAGACTCTTGAACACCAGGATCATGCTACTGTTGGCTGCCATAAGACTCTTGAACACCAGGATCATGCTACTGTTGGCTGCCATAAGACTCTTGAACACCAGGATCATGCTACTGTTGGCTGCCATAAGACTCTTGAACACCAGGATCATGCTACTGTTGGCTGCCATAAGACTCTTGAACACCAGGATCATGCTACTGTTGGCTGCCATAAGACTCTTGAACACCAGGATCATGCTACTGTTGGCTGCCATAAGACTCTTGAACACCAGGATCATGCTACTGTTGGCTGCCATAAGACTCTTGAACACCAGGATCATGCTACTGTTGGCTGCCATAAGACTCTTGAACACCAGGATCATGCTACTGTTGGCTGCCATAAGACTCTTGAACACCAGGATCATGCTACTGTTGGCTGCCATAAGACTCTTGAACACCAGGATCATGCTACTGTTGGCTGCCATAAGACTCTTGAACACCAGGATCATGCTACTGTTGGCTGCCATAAGACTCTTGAACACCAGGATCATGCTACTGTTGGCTGCCATAAGACTCTTGAACACCAGGATCATGCTACTGTTGGCTGCCATAAGACTCTTGAACACCAGGATCATGCTACTGTTGGCTGCCATAAGACTCTTGAACACCAGGATCATGCTACTGTTGGCTGCCATAAGACTCTTGAACACCAGGATCATGCTACTGTTGGCTGCCATAAGACTCTTGAACACCAGGATCATGCTACTGTTGGCTGCCATAAGACTCTTGAACACCAGGATCATGCTACTGTTGGCTGCCATAAGACTCTTGAACACCAGGATCATGCTACTGTTGGCTGCCATAAGACTCTTGAACACCAGGATCATGCTACTGTTGGCTGCCATAAGACTCTTGAACACCAGGATCATGCTACTGTTGGCTGCCATAAGACTCTTGAACACCAGGATCATGCTACTGTTGGCTGCCATAAGACTCAGTTTGTAACTTTACTCAGTATTTATAATTCCTTTTGCTTCTGCAACTAAACAATGCTTCTTCTGATTGGCTTCAAAATTTTATTGACAATGATTTTTATAATTAGGAAAATATTCCTTAAGTTTAGTACGAACAGGACCAAGTTTGAAATTTTACTGAAATTAATAAACTTGGAATTACTTGAGAATTCCTTTTCTGATCGGCTTCAAACTTTTACCATCGGTGGACTTTATTAAAACAGCCTGTCACACTAACCTACATAAATTTCCATATAAGAATTTATTATGTTAATGGTTTACCACATAGCTAGTGAGTGCCTCTTCTAATCACCTTCAAAGTCTAAATGGTGCTGGTGTATCTTCATTAGAAGTATTTGTTTTAAATCTGGGAGGAGTGGATGCTAGTTTGCCATTTTTTAAATCAGATTTAATAAAAAAAAGTAAAGAATCAAATATTTTTTTTCTGACGGAGTTGTAGAAAATTTTATTAAGTAATTAGAAAAGAAAACTAAAAAAAAAAAAGAATTTTCGTTTTTTGTCTTCTATGTTTAACGAGGGAAGACTTCCTTATTAACGAGGGAAAACTTCCTTATTAACGAGGAAGACTTCCTTATTAACGAGGAAGACTTCCTTATTAACGAGGAAGACTTCCTTATTAACGAGGGAAGACTTCCTTATTAACGAGGGAAGACTTCCTTATTAACGAGGGAAGACTTCCTTATTAACGAGGGAAGACTTCCTTATTAGCGAGGGAAGACTGATAACGAGGAAGACTTCCATATTAACGAGGGACATCAGAGATTAACAAAGGGAAAACTCATTAACCAGGGAAAACTGTGATACAAATTAACATCAGAGATACAAAGGTCATGCTGTGAGACACAGTAACAACAGAAACACAAAGGTCACTCTGTGAGACGCAATAACAACAGAGATGTAAAGTAAAAGGACACAAGTGCAACTAATGTGACATTTATTGTGGCCACAATAAATGTCACATTAGTTGCACTTGTGTCCTTTTACTTTACATATTGTCGGTAATTCTACCAACTTTATTACAACAACAGAGATACAAAGATCATGCTGTACAACCCAGTAACAACAGAGATACAAAGGTCACGCTGTGAGACACAGTAACAACAGAGATACAAAGATCATGCTGTGAGACACAGTAACAACAGAGATACAAAGATCACGCTGTGAGACACAGTAACAACAGAGATACAAAGATCACGCTGTGAGACACAGTAACAACAGAGATACAAAGATCATGCTGTGAGATACAGTAACAACAGAGATACAAAGATCACGCTGTGAGACACAGTAACAACAGAGATACAAAGATCATGCTGTACAGAGATAGATACAAAGATCATGCTGTGAGATACAGTAACAACAGAGATACAAAGATCATGCTGTGAGATACAGTAACAACAGAACAACAGATACAAAGATCACGCTGTGAGACACAGTAACAACAGAGATACAAAGATCATGCTGTGAGAGACAGTAACAACAGAGATACAAAGATCATGCTGTGAGACACAGTAACAACAGAGATACAAAAGTCATGTTGTAAGACACAGTAACAACAGAGATACAAAGATCACGCTGTGAGATCTGTGAGATACAGTAACAACAGAGATACAAAAGTCATGGTGTTAGACACAGTAACAACAGAGATACAAAGATCATGTATGAGACCAGTAACAACAGATACAAAGATCATGCTGTGAGATACAGTAACAACAGAGATACAAAGATCACTGTGAGTAACAACAGAGATACTGATACAAAGAGATACAGTAACAACAGAGATACAAAGATCATGCTGTGAGATACAGTAACAACAGAGATACAAAGATCATGCTGTGAGATACAGTAACAACAGAGATACAAAGATCATGCTGTGAGATACAGTAACAACAGAGATACAAAGATCACGCTGTGAGACACAGTAACAACAGAGATACAAAGATCATGCTGTGAGATACAGTAACAACAGAGATACAAAGATCACACTGTGAGATACACTAACAACATAGATACAAAGATCACACTGTGAGATACAGTAACAACAGAGATACAAAGATCACACTGTGAGATACAGTAACAACAGAGATACAAAGATCACACTGTGAGATACAGTAACATGCGAAGGAAGTCAAATAAAGTAAATAGCTATAAAACATAATTAAAATAAAATTTTAACTGGATTGCCTGACCATGTTGGTCAGGCTGGTTGGAAAGTTCTCCTCTTCCAGCTGAACCAGGTTTCCAGGCTACCCGGGTAGACGTATTTACTGGGCGCAGATTTCTGTGTCTCCATCCCTGTCATAACGTCTACCGGTATCTATATATTTTTTAACACTTGTGTTATATTATCATATATGGGAAGTGCTGCATGTAGTTGCCATATTTGACAAGCTGAGCTCCTCTCTGAGGAAATGCTGTGTTTGATCACCTTTCTTGTACGTTACCGTTACTGTACTAGTCACAACTGCAGTCACCGTTGGTAACAGATAGGATAGAAACATTAGTAGCCAGAACCGTCAACAGTAATACCAATAAATACAGAAGCCAGGGCTTCTAGTGCAGTTCAGACCAGTACCATCGTTACCATTGACTTGCTAAGTAGAATTCAGTAAGTGAATATTAGGACTGTATGGTGCAGTGGTCAACAAGGTCGCTGCCTCTAAAGACACTGAGATATATTATATTTATCTCCCAGTGATTTAATTTTACAGTTTGATATGAAACATTTACCATTATCCTAATGTTATGGAATCATTATTTTAATGAGAAGTATTCAACTGCTAAGAGTGACAGGTCTCCTGGGAAATATAACACCTACATAAACATGACGGATTTTCCCCGAAATGAAAATTTATACAATTATGTGAATCTTTTTTTTAAATCTACGTACGTCTGTATATTATTGTTGTTTTATGTCTACTGTTAAGACTCAGGAAAAGAGTTGCTTCTACATTCTAAGTGAATAGTTATTATTTACCAAACTTCGTGAATTTAGATCTGTGCTAGAGTTGTAGGAACTTTGTCTATGATTGTATCTGTACATTATATTGTGTGTAAACCAGACACTTGTGCAACATTTGGGAAGGTTTATTGTGCAAACGTTTACTAAAAGCTGTACAAGTGTTTTAATTATTAACTTGTCAGTTTTTTAAACCATATATATACATATATATATATATATATATATATATATATATATATATCTATATATATATATATATATATATATATATATATATATATATATATATATATATATTTATTTATATATATATTATATATATATATATATATATATATATATATATATATATATATATATATATATATATATATATATATATATATATATATATATGTATAATTTATATTGTGGACCATCTCTGATTAGTTATCTGTTATCTTTTGCTTGTTAGTGCGTTGCACACTTTGATACATGTACGAGTCTTGAGTACTTTATGTGATGTAACTTTCAGGTGATTAATCTGACGTTGGAATTAGACAAGCTGATTAACTTAAGGCATTGGCAGGTATTACGTCAGTTATGTTCTATGTCATGATTATTTTTCGTCCAGACTGTAAACATACTTGTGAAAAATGTCTGTATTGTAGTCAATATTGCACTTCATGTTTTGCCAAACTCCTAAACTAGTGAATAGAAGTAAGATTTTTGGGTGTTAACCTTCCGGTGTGTCTTCAGCAGCACCTGTTGTCAGAGCAGCACCTGCTGTCAGAGCAGCACCTGCTGTCAGAACAGCACCTGCTGTCAGAGCAGCACCTGCTGTCAGAGCAGCACCTGCTGTCAGAGCAGCACCTGCTGTCAGAGCAGCACCTGCTGTCAGAGCAGCACCTGCTGTCAGAGCAGCACCTGCTGTCAGAGCAGCACCTGCTTCGATGACAGGTGCTGCTCTGACAGATAATATCAGTATACTCACATAGCATAATAAACATAATATACTGAATGAAAATACATTCTCTTATTATTATACTTGATATTTTCATTAATTTTACTTGATAAACATTTTAATAATATTTTTAAGTTTTGTTATTTATTATATGATGAATAGGATAAATTTAATTTCCTTGGCAAATTATATTTATATATTTTTTAAGTTTTCAAATATTTAATTAGCATTTCATAATTATCTATATTCTGTTAACGATATTTTTCTACAGTTATATTCTATAAGTTTACAAGTGTTGGTAAATTTTAGTGGAGCAAAATACCTACTTGAGGGAGATACAAATGTTAGTGTAAGAGAGAGTGTTGTTGAAGGTGCAGTGGGAAACATTGAAGTTCTTGTAGTAAACAACAGTGTGGAATCTTGAGCTGACGTCAGCAAGAGGAACGGAAATGTATTACGCAAAAACGGAACAGCAGCACACAAGAACAATACAATAAGTACAATATCATAAAAGAAAGGTACAGTAACATGCAAGAACAAGGTAGTAATAGAAAATAATAGTAGATTAACGCAAAAAAAGTCACTCTCAGTAGCATAGTAGTAACACTCAAGAATACAACAATATAGTAACACACAAGGAAAGTGCAGTTACACATAAAAACAGTACAGTAACACACAAGAAAAGTACAGTAACACATAAGAAGCATAAGGAACGTACAGTAACGAGCAACAGAAGTGTTCAGCAATATACAAGTACCGCACAAGAACATACAAGAATAATACAGTAATATACGAGGACAGTGGAGCAACATTATAATACATAATAAGAGAATCAGAAACAATAAGAGAGAGTTCCAGCAGCCAGGTTGTGGCATCAACACTTGAAATACTTTTTGTCAAGACGTCGAGTCTTCAAAATTGTCCTTAATTTCTTCACAGAAATTTTTATTGTTTTTGTCTTTGTGACTGTGAATATTTTCTCGAGAATAGTGGAAAAAGACGTGAAGATAACAGACGTGAAGATAACAGACGTGAAGATAACAAACGTGAAGATAACAGACGTGAAGATAACAGACGTGAAGATAACAGACGTGAAGATAACAGACGTGAAGATAACAGACGTGAAGATAACAGACGTGAAGATAACAGACGAAGATAACAGACGTGAAGATAACAGACGTGAAGATAACAGACGTGAAGATAACAGACGTGAAGATAACAGACGTGAAGATAACAGACGTGAAGATAACAGACGTGAAGATAACAGACGTGAAGATAACAGACGTGAAGATAACAGACGTGAAGATAACAAACGTGAAGATAACAGACGTGAAGATAACAGACGTGAAGATAACAGACGTGAAGATAACAGACGTGAAGATAACAGACGTGAAGATAACAGACGTGAAGATAACAGACGTGAAGATAACAGACGTGAAGATAACAGACGTGAAGATAACAGACGTGAAGATAACAGATGTGAAGATAACAGACGTGAAGACATGAAAACTAGAAAGTGAGACTTTCTTAATTATTTCTGATTACTTCTTATCTTCCATAAGATAATTCATAAGTGTATTTCTTGCTGTATCTAAAGTAAGTTTTTGTCAATTGTCACTTTTTTATAAATTCCCATATATAATTAAGGATATCTATAAATAACAAAAAGGCACAATACTGTGACTGAAACGATACACAAATAACCCGCACATAGAACAGAGGAGCTTACGACCACGTTTCGGCCCGACCTGGACCATTTACAAAGTCACACTAACGTTGTAAATGGTCCAAGCTGGACCGAAGCGTCGTCGTAGCTCCTCTCTTCTATGTGCGGGTTATTTGTGTAAGGATATCTATATACACTATACTATATACTACATATATACTAAACTATACTAAAGCAAGCATATACATTTACACTCTCAATCACATTTTTTCAGAATTCTATTACTATAAATACTTAACAATTTCCATATCTGCCCATCATTGCCTGTACAATATAATTTAGTTCTAACATCCGAGTGAGACAGTGTAGATATGTGCATGGAAATGTGTGCACCTGAGTGCCATAAGAGTTAGAATATAAGATAATGAACGTAAACGTGGGAATTATAGTTTACAGGTATCGTAGAATGTGACGAAAGTATTATGTATCTTGAAGTTTGTGTGTGTGTGTGTGTGTGTGTGTGTACTCACCTAGTTGTACTCACCTGTGTGTGTGTGTGTGTGTGTGTGTGTGTGTGTGTGTGTACTCACCTAGTTGTACTCACCTGTGTGTGTGTGTGTGTGTGTGTGTACTCACCTAGTTGTACTCACCTGTGTGTGTGTGTGTGTGTGTGTGTACTCACCTAGTTGTACTCACCTGTGTGTGTGTGTGTGTGTGTGTGTGTGTGTGTGTAGACCACATGCAAAGCTACATAAATATGCATATTTGTGGACATATGGACTAATTACAACACTTATATAGCTAAGTAAGTAAAAACGAAAGAAATTAACATAAACACGTTATGAAACATAAATACAAGTCCGAGATTTTACATCAGTAACCTCAGCTTGGTGCCCGAGTTGTGAGGCAGCTCAGTCTCGTCTGGATGGTCTACTGTTCCAGGCTGTCTTGGCGGGTGTAATAACAGGACACAGATTTCTGTGTGTTCCCTCCTGTAATTCCATCCACCTGGACAGTCTCGGCAGTAGACCAGGTAGACAAGACCAAGTTACCATCCAGCAAGGTCACAGGGGAGGGGCCAACACCTGCTGAACCTGGGGACGTGAGAAAGGAAGTTCATCTGAGGGCCCGCAGATGGTCTTCTGGAGACATGGAACTAGCGGAAGCAAACACACACACACACACACACACACACACACACACACACACACACACACACACACCACCACAACCACCACCACCAGTCCATGACCGTCACCACCAGTCAATCACCCTCACCAACAGTCCATCACCCTCACTCCCAATTCATCACATTCACCACCAGTCCATCACCCTCACCACCAGTCCATCACCCACACCACTAGTCCATCACCCTCACCACCAGTCCATCACCAGCAAGGGAAGTGTGGAAGGAAGTTCATCTGAGGGGACACAGATGGACTTCTGGAAACACAGTCCTTCATCCTCCCTACCAGTCCACCACCAGTCCATCACCCTCACCGTCAGTCCATCACCCTCACCACCAGCCCATCACCCTCACCCCAGTCCATCGCCCTCACCACCAGTCCATCACCAGCAAGGGAAGTGTGGAAGGGAGTTCATCTGAGGGGACACAGATGGACTTCTGGAAACACAGTCCTTCACCCTCCCCACCAGTCCATCACCCTCACCAACAGACCATCACCCTCACCACCAGCCCATCACCCTCACCACCAAACCATCACCCTCCTCACCAGTCCATCACTCTCACCACCAGTCCATCACCCTCACCACCAGACCATCACACTCACCAGTCCATCACCCTCACCACCAGTCCATCACCAGCAAGGGAAGTGTGGAAGGGAGTTCATCTCAGGGGACACAGATGGACTTCTGGAAACACAGTCCTTCACACTACCCACCAGTCCATCAACCTCACCACCAGTCCATCACCCTCACCACCAGTCCATCACCCTCACCACTAGTCCATCACCCTCACCACCAGTCCATCACCAGCAAGGGAAGTGTGGAAGGGAGTTCATCTGAGGGGACACAGATGGACTTCTGGAAACACAGTCCTTCACCCTCCCCACCAGTCCATCACCCTCATCAACAGTCCATCACCCTCCCCACTAGTCGATCACCCTCACCACCAGTCCATCACCCTCACTCCCAATTCATCACATTCACCACCAGTCCATCACCCTCACCACCAGTCCATCACCCACACCACTAGTCCATCAAACTCACCAAAAGTCCATCACCAGCAAGGGAAGTGTGGAAGGGAGTTCATGTGAGGGGACACAGATGGACTTCTGAAAACACAGTCCTTCATCCTCCCCACCAGTCCACCACCAGCCCATCACCCTCACCGTCAGTCCATCACCCTCACCACCAGCCCATCACCCTCACCACCATTCCATCACCCTCAGCACCAGTCAATCAACAGCAAGGGAAGTGTGGAAGGGAGTTCATCTGAGGGGACACAGATGGACTTCTGGAAACACAGTCCTTCACTCTCCCCACCAGTCCATCACCCTCACCAACAGACCATTACCCTCACCACCAGCCCATCACCCTCACTACCAGACCACCACCCTCCTCACCAGTCCATCACTCTCACTACCAGTCCATCACCCTCACCACCAGACCATCACCCTCACCAGTCCATCATCCTCACCACCAGTCCATCACCAGCAAGGGGAGTGTGGAAGGGAGTTCATCTGAGGGGACACAGATGGACTTCTGGAAACACAGTCCTTCACCCTCCCCACCAGTCCATCACCATCACCAACAGTCCATAACCCGCACCACCAGCCCATCACCCTCACTACCAGACCATCACCCTCCTCACCAGTCCATCACTCTCACTCCCAGTCCATCACCCTCACCACCAGACCATCACCCTCACCAGTCCATCACCCTCCCCACCAGTCCATCACCATCACCAACAGTCCATCACCCTCCCCACTAGTCGATCACCCTCATCGTCAGCCCATCACCCTCCCCACCAGTCCATCCCCCACACCACCAGTCCATCACCCTCACCACCAGTCCATCACCCTCCCCACCAGTCCTTCAAACTCACAACCAATCCATCATCCACACCACCAGTCCATCACCCTCACCACCAGTCCATCACCCTCACCACCAGTCCTTCACCCTCCCCACCAGTCCATAACCCTCACCACCAGTCCATCACCCTCACCACCAGTCCATCACCAGCAAAGGAAGTGTGGAAGGGAGTTCATCTGAGGGGACACAGATGGACTTCTGGAAACACAGTCCTTCACTCTCACCACCAGTCCATCACCCTCACCGACAGTCCATCATCCTTACCACCAGTCCATCTCCCACACCACCAGTTCATCACCCTACCCACTAGTCGATCACCCTCACCACCAGTCCATCACCCTCACCGTCAGTCCATCACACACCACCAGTCCATCACCCTCACCACCAGTCCATCAAACTCACAACCACCGTCCATCACCCTCACCACCAGTCCATCACCCACATCACCCACACCACCAGTCACACCCTCATCAACAGTCCTTCACCCTCACCACCAGTCCATCACCCTCACCACCAGTCCATCACAATCACCACCAGTCCATCACCCTCACCACCAGACGATCACCTTCACCACTAGTCCATCACCCTCACCACCAGTCCATCACCAGCAAGGGAAGTGTGGAAGGGAGCTCATCTGAGGGGACACAGATGGACTTCTGGAAACACAGTCCTTCACCCTCCCCACCAGTCCATCACCCTCACCAACAGTCCATCACCTTCACCACCAGTCCATCACCCACACCACCAGTGGATCACCCTCACCACCAGTATATCACCCAAACCACTAGGGAAGTGTGGAAGGGAGCTCATCTGAGGGGCCACAGATGGACTTCTGGAAACACAGTCCTTCACCCTCCCCACCAGTCCATCACCCTCATCAACAGTCCATCACCTTCACCACCAGTCCATCACCCACACCACCAGTGGATCACCCTCACCACCAGTATATCACCCAAACCACTAGTCCATCACCCTCACCACGAGTCCATCACCCTCATCACCAGACCATCACCCTCCCCACCAGTCCATCAAACTCACAACCAATCCATCACCCACACCACCAGTCCATCACCCACAATACCAGTCCATGACCCTCACCACCAATCCACCACCCTCACCACCAGTCCATCACCCTCACCACCAGATCATCACCCTCACCACCAGTACATCACCCTCACCACCAGTCCTTTACTCTCACCACAACACCATCACCAGCAAGGGAAGTGAGGAAGGGAGGTCATCTGAAGGGGCACAGATGGACTTCCGGAAACACAGTCCTTCACCCTCCTAACCAGTCCATCACCTTCACCACCAGCACATCACCTCCACCACCAGTCCATCACCCTCCCTACTAGTCGATCACCCTCACCACCAGTCCATCACCCTCACCGTCAGTCCATCACCCTCACCACGAGTCCATCACCCTCACCACGAGTCCATCACCCTCATCACCAGCCCATCACCCACACCACCAGCCCATCACCCACACCACCAGCCCATCACCCACACCACCAGCCCATCACCCACACCAGCCCATCACCCACACCACCAGTCCATTACCCTCCCCACTAGTCGATCACCCTCACCACCGGTCCATCACCCTCACCGTCAATCCATCACCCACACCACCAGTCCATCACCCTCACCACGAGTCCATCATCCTCACCACCAGTTCATCATCCTCACCACCAGTCCATCACAAACACCAAAAGTCCATCACCCTCACCACACCACAATCACCAGCAAGGGAAGTGAGGGAGTTCATCTGTGAGGACACAGATGGACTTCTGGAAACACAGTCCCCACCAGTCCACAACCAGCTCATCACCCTCACCGTTTGTCCATCACACTCACCACCAGTCCATAACCCTCACCGTCAGTCCATCACACTCACCACAAGTCCACCCTCACCACCAGTCCATCACATTCACCTCCAGTCCATCACCCACACCACTAGTCCATCACTCTCACCACCAGTCCATCACCCTCACCACCAGTCCATCACCCTCACCACTAGTCCTTCACCCTCACCACAACACCATCACCAGCAAGGGAAGTGAGGAAGGGAGTTCATCTGAGTGGACACAGATGAACTTCTTGAAACACAGTCCTTCACCCTCCCCACCAGTCCACCACCAGTCGATCACCCTCACAGTCAGTCCATCACCCTCACCACCAGCCCATCACCCTCACCACCAGCCCATCACCCTCACCACCAGCCCATCACCCTCACAACCAGACATCCGGAAGCATAGTCCTTCACCCTCCCCACCAGTCCATCAAACTCACAACCAATCCATCACCCACACCAACAGTCCATCACGCACACCACCAGTTCATCAACCACACCACCAGTCCATCACCCTCACAACTAGCCCTTCACCCTCCCCACAAGTACATCACCCTCACCACATGTCCATCACCCTCACCACCAGTCCACCACCCTCACCATCAGTCCATCACCCTCACCACCAGACCATCACCCACATCACCAGTCCATCACCCTCACCACCAGTCCTTCACCCTCACCACAACACCATCACCAGCAAGGGAAGTGAGGAAAGGAGGTCATCTGAGGGGACACAGATGGACTTCCGGAAACACAGTCCTTCAACCTCCCCACCAGTCCATCACCCTCACCACCATTCCATCACCAACACCACCAGTCCATCACCCACACTACCAGTCCATCACCCTCCCCACTAGTCGATCACCCTCACCACCAGTCCATCACCCTCACCGTCAGTCCATCACCCTCCCCACCAGTCAATCAAACTCACAGCCAATCCATCGCCCACACCACCAGTCCATCACCCACAATACCTGTCCATCACCCTCACCACCAGTCTATTATCCTCACCACCAGTCCTTCACCCTCACCACCAGTCCTTCACCCTCCCCAAAAGTCCATGACCCTCACCACCAGACCATCACCCTCACCACCAGCCCATCACCCTCACCACCAGACCATCACCCTCCCCACCAGTCCATCACCCTCCCCACCAGTCCATCACCCTCATCAACAGTCCATCACCTTCACCACCAGTCCATTACCCACACCACCAGTGGATCACCCTCACCACCAGTATATCACCCACACCACCAGTCCATCACCCTCATCACCAGACCATCACCCTCCCCACTAGTCCAACAAACTCACAACCAATCCATCACCCACACCACCAGTCCATCACCCTCATCACCAGACCATCACCCTCCCCACTAGTCCAACAAACTCACAACCAATCCATCACCCACACCTCCAGTCCATCACCCACAATACCAGTCCATCACGCTCACCACCACTCCACCACCCTCACCTCCAGTCCATCACCCTCACCACCAAATCATCACCCTCACCACCAGTACATCACCCTCACCACCAGTCCTTCACTCTCACCACAACACCATCACCAGCAAGGGAAGTGAGGAAAGGAGGTCATCTGAGGGGACACAGATGGACTACCGGAAACACAGTCCTTTAACCTCCCCACCAGTCCATCACCCTCACCACCAGTCCATCACCCACACTACCAGTCCATCACCCTCCCCACTAGTCGATCACCCTCACCACCAGTCCATCACCCTCACCGTCAGTCCATCACCCTCCTCACCAGTCAATCAAACTCACAGCCAATCCATCGCCCACACCACCAGTCCATCACCCACAATACCTGTCCATCACCCTCACCACCAGTCTATGATCCTCACCACCACTCCTTCACCCTCACCACCAGTCCTTCACCCTCCCCAAAAGTCCATGACCCTCACCACCAGACCATCACCCTCACCACAAGCCCATCACCCTCACCACCAGACCATCACCCTCCCCACCAGTCCATCACCCTCCCCACCAGTCCATCACCCTCATCAACAGTCCATCACCTTCACCACCAGTCCATTACCCACACCACCAGTTGAACACCCTCGCCACCAGTATATCACCCACACCACCAGTCCATCACACTCACCACGAGTCCATCACCCACACCACCAGTCCATCACCCTCATCACCAGACCATCACCCTCCCCACTAGTCCAACAAACTCACAACCAATCCATCACCCACACCACCAGTCCATCACCCACAATACCAGTCCATCACCCTCACCACCACTCCACCACCCTCACCTCCAGTCCATCACCCTCACCACCAGATCATCACCCTCACCACCAGTACATCACCCTCACCACCAGTCCTTCACTCTCACCACAACACCATCACCAGCATGGGCAGTGAAGAAGGGAGGTCATCTGAAGGGGCACAGATGGACTTCCGGAAACACAGTCCTTCACCCTCCTCACCAGTCCATCACACTCACCACCAGTCCATCACCCTCACCGTCAGTCCATCACCCTCACCACGAGTCCATCACCCTCACCACGAGTCCATCACCCTCATCACCAGTCCATCACCCTCACCACCAGTCTATCACACTCACCACGAGTCCATCACCTTCATCAAAAGTCCTTCACCCTCACCACCAGTCTATCACACTCACCACGAGTCCATCACCCTCACCACGAGTCCATCACCCTCACCACGAGTCCATCACCCTCATCACCAGTCCTTCACCCTCCCCACCAGTCCACCACCAGCTCATCACCCTCACTGTTAGTCCATCACCTTCACCACCAGTCCATCACCAGCAAGGGAAGTGTGGAAGGGAGTTCATCTGAGGGGACACAGATGAACCTCTGGAAACACAGTCCTTCACCCTCCCCACCAGTCCATCAAACTCACAACCAATCCATCACCCACACCA
This sequence comes from Cherax quadricarinatus, assembly GCF_038502225.1. Classification (NCBI taxonomy): domain Eukaryota; kingdom Metazoa; phylum Arthropoda; class Malacostraca; order Decapoda; family Parastacidae; genus Cherax; species Cherax quadricarinatus. The sequence goes on along the minus strand of NW_027195223.1, from coordinate 214,039 downwards.
CCAGTCCATCACACACACCACAAGTCCATCAACCCCACCACCAGTCCATCACCCTCACAACTAGCCTTTCACCCTCCACACCAGTACATCACCCTCACCACATGTCCATCACCCTCACCACCAGTCCACCACCCTCACCATCAGTCCATCACCCTCACCACCAGACCATCACCCACTTCCTAGCCTCGCTCTAGAGAGGGTGTCATCTACCTATAGTCGCTCTAGAGAGGGTGTCATCTTACTAGCCTCGGTGATGGACTGGTGGTGAGGGTGATGGACTGGTGGTGGGGGTGATGGACTTGTGGTGAGGGTGATGGACTGATATTGAGGGTGATGGACTGGTGGTGAGGGTGATGGACTAGTGGTGAGGGTGATGAACTGGTGGTGAGGGGGAGGGACTGGTGGTGAGGGTGATGGGCTGGTGGTGAGGGTGATCGTCTGGTGGTGAGGGTGATGGACTGCTGGTGAGGGAGAAGGACTGGTGGTGAGGGAGAAGGACTGGTGGTGAGGGTGATGGACTAGTAGACAGGGTGAAGGACTGTTTCCAGAAGTCCTTCTGTGTCCCCTCAGATGAACTCCCTTCCACACTTCCCTTCCTGGTGATGGACTGGTTTTGAGGATGATGGCCAGGTTTTGAGGGTGATGGACTGTTGCTGAGGGTGATGGACTGGTGGTGAGGGTGATGGACTGATAGTGAGAGTGATGGACTGTTGATGAGGGGGATGGACTGGTGGCGATGTTTGTGTGTTTGTGTGTGTGTGTGTGTGTGTGTGTGTGTGTGTGTGTGTGTGTGTGTGTGTGTGTGTGTGTGTTTTTCCTTCTCGTAGTTTCATGACTCCAGAAGTCCATATGCAGGCCCTCAGATGAACTCCCACACTTCCCTTGGTGGTGTTGGACTGGTGGTGAGGGCGATGGATTGGTGGGGAGGGTGATGGACTGGTGGTTAGGATGATGGACTGCTGGGGAGGGTGAAGGACTGTTTCCAGAAATCCATCTTCCACACTTCCCTTATTGGTGATAGACTGGTGGGGAGGGTGATGTACTGGTGGTGAGGGTGATTGACTGGTGGGGAGGGTGATGGACTGGTAGGGAGGGTGATGGACTGGTGGGGAGGGTGAAGGACTGTGTTTCCAGAAGTCCATCTGTGAGGGTGATGGTCTGGTGGAGAGGATGATTGACTAGTGGTGTGGGAGGGCTGTTGGTGAGGGTGATGGACTGGTGGTGAGTGTGATGGACTGGTAGGGAGGGTGAAGGACTGGTGGTGAGGGTGATGGACTGCTGGGGAGGGTGAAGGACTGTGTTTCCAGAAATCCATCTGTGTCCCCTCAGATGAACTCCCTTCCACACTTCCTGTGTTGGTGATGGACTGGTGGGGAGGGTGATGGACTGGTGGTGAGGGTGATTGACTGGTGGGGAGGGTGATGGTCTGGTGGGGAGGGTGAAGGACTGTGTTTCCAGAAGTCCATCTGTTTCCCCTCAGATGAACTCCCTTCCACACTTTCCTTGCTCGTGATGGACTGGTTGTGAGGGTGATGGGCTGGTGGTGAGGGTGATCGTCTTGTAGAGAGGGTGATGGACTGTTGCTGAGGGTAATGGACTGACGGTGAGGGTGATAGACTGGTGGGGAGGGTGAAGGACTGTGTTTCCAGAAGTCCATCTGTGTCCCCTCAGATGAACTCCCTTCCACACTTCCCTTGCTCGTGATCGACTGGTGGTGAGGGTGATGGTCTGGTGGTGAGGGTGATGGACTGGTGGTGAGGGTGATGGACTTGTGGTTAGGGTGATGGACTGGTGGTGAGGGTGAAGGACTGTGTTTCCAGAAGTCCATCTGTGTCCCCACACTTCCCTTGCTAGTGATGGACTGTTGGTGAGGGTGATGGTCTGGTGGTCAGGATGATGGACTGATGGTGAGGGTGATGGACTTGTGGTGAGGGTGATGGACTGGTGGTGAGGGTGATGGACTGGTGGTGAGGGTGATGGATGTGGGTGGACTAATGGTGATGGACTGGTGGTGAGGGTGATATACTGGTGGTGAGGGGTAAGGACTGGTGTGGGTGATGGACTGGTGGTGAGTGTGATGGACTGGTAGGGAGGGTGAAGGACTATGCTTCCAGAAGTCAATCTGTGTCCCCTCAGAAGAACTCCCTTCCACACTTCCCTTGCTGGTGATGGACTGGTGGTGAGGGTGATGGACTTGTGGTGAGGGTGATGGACTGATATTGAGGGTGATGGACTGGTGGTGAGGGTGATGGACTTGTGGTGAGGGTGATGGACTTGTGGTGAGGGTGATGGACTGGTGGTGAGGGTGATGGACTGGTGGTGAGGGTGATGGACTGATGGTGAGGGTGATGGACTGGTAGTGAGGGTGATGGACTGATGCTGAGGGTGGACTAGTGGTGAAGGTGGTGGACTGGTGATGTGATGTGAGGGTGTTTGCTTCCCCTTGTTCTATGTCTCCAGAAGTCCATCTGAGGGCCCTCTGATGAACTCCCTTCCACACTTCACTTGTTGATGATGGTGTTGTGATGAGGGTGATGGTCTGGTGGTGAGGGTGATGGACTGGTGGTGAGGGTGATGGACTGGTGGTGAGGGTGATGGACTGGTGGTGAGGGTGATGGACTGGTTGTGATTTTGATGGATTGGTAGTGAGGGTGATGGACTGGTGCTGAGGGTGATGGACTAGTGGTGAAGGTGGTGGACTAGTGGTGAGGGTGATGGACTGGTGGTGATGGTGATGGACTGGTGGTGATGGTGATGGACTGGTAGTGAGGGTGATGGACTGGTGGTGAGGGTGATGGACTGGTGGTGAGGGAGATGGACTGGTGGTGGTGGTGGTGTATGTGTGTGTGTGTGTTTGCTTTCCCTAGTTCCATGTATCCAGAAGTCCATCTGCGGGCCCTCAGATGAACTTCCTTCCACATTTCACTTGTGAGTGATGGGCTGGTAGTGATGGTTATGGACTGGTGGTGACGGTGATAGACTGGTGGTGAGGGTGATGGACTGGTAGTGAGGGTGATGGACTTGTGGTGAGGGTGATGGACTGGTGGTGAAGGTGATGGACTGGTGGTGAAGGTGGACTGGTGGTGGTGTGTGTGTGTATGTGTGTGTTTGCTTTCCCTAGTTCCATGTCTCCAGAAGTCCATCTGCGGGCCCTCAGATGAACTTCCTTCCTCACTTCCCCAGGTTCAGCAGGTGTTGGCCCCTCCCCAGTGACTTTGCTGGATGTTAACTTGGTCTTGTCTACCTGGTCTACTGCCAGGTAGGTGGAATTACAGGAGGGGACACACAGAAATCTGCGTCCTGTATTTACACCCACCAAGACAGCCTGGAACAGTAGACCAGCCAGACGAGACTGAGCTGCCTCCCAACTCGGCCACCAAGCTGAGGTTACTGATATAAAATCTCGGACTTCTATTTATGTTTCATATCGTGTTTATGTTAATTTCTTGTTTTTACTTACTTAACTATATAAGTGTTGTAATTCGTCCGTGTGTCCACAAATAAGCACATTTATGTAACTTTGCATGAACTCTACACACACATACACACACATACACACATACATACACACACACACACACACACACGCACACACACACACACACACACACACACACACACACACACACACACACACACACACACACACACACACACGCACACGCACACGCCAGGAGCTCGGACTCGACCCCCGCAACCTCAACTAGGTGAGTACAACTAGGTGAGTACGCACACGCACGCACACGCACACGCACACACACACACACACACACACACACACACACACACACACACACACACACACACACACACACACACACACATTCCCATACGCATTTCTGCTTTTTCTCTCACTTCTCTTAAAATTAAATTGTATTCCATAGGCAATAAATCGTTAGAAAAATGTTATAGAATATTTTCAAGTTATTTTTAGAGATATGAAGTGTAAAAACTTGACAGTCGATGTAAAACTTGTATAAGATAAAACAAAGAAGACATTTGCAAGTTATCTTGTGAAAGGCAGAGTTGTAGGAAATAAATCTTTACCAATTAAATATGTCTTAGTTTTTACTATTTTTCTGGCCATCACTTTTCGATCTTAATGACAGGAACCATACACCCCCACACACACACATACACACATACGCACACGCAGGCGCGCGCGCGCACACACATACACACACACACACACACACACACACACACACACACACACACACACACACACACACACACACACACACACACACACACACACACACACACACACACACACACACACACACACACACACACACACACACACACACACACACACACACACACACACACGCACGCACAAACTTGAAGATACATAATACTTTCATCACACTCTACGATGCATATAAACTCTAATTCCCACGTTTACGTTCATTATCTTATATTGTAACACTTATGCCTCTCAGGTGCACACATTTCCATGCACATATTTACACTGTCTCACACGGATGTTAGAACTAAATTATATTACACAGGCAATGATCTGGAGATATGGAAATAGTTAAGTATATATAATAAAAAAATTCTGAAAAAATGTGATTGAAAGTATAGTGCATCGAATAGTATTTATTAAGTATAGCATACTATACTGTTCTACGTTTTAGTATAGTTTAGTATATATGTAGTATATAGTATATTATATGTAGATATCCTTAATTATATATGGGAATTTATAAAAAAAAGTGACAGTTCACAGAAAGCTGTTTTAGATACAGCAAGAAATACACTTATGAATTATCATATGGAAGGTAAGAAGTAACTAGAAATAATTATTAATTAAGGAAGTCTCACTTTGTAATTTTCGTGTCTTCATGTGTGTTATCTTCAGTATACTGAGAAAAAATATTCACAAAGACTAAAAGAAAAATCACCGATGAAATTAAGGACAATTTTGTAGACTCGATCTCTTGACAAAAATAATTTCAACTGCTGATGCCACAACCTGGCTGCTAGAACTCTCTGTTATTGTTTCTGATTCTCTTATTATGTATTAGAATGTTGCTCCACTGTAACCGTATATTACTGTATTATTCTTGTATGTTCTTGTGCGGTACTTGTATATTGGTAAACTGCTCTGTTATTCCTTATTGTACCTTCCTTATGTAAATGTATTATGTGTAACTTCACCTTTTTTGTGTGTTACTATATGGTTCTACTCTCCAGTGTTACTACACTACTATTGTTATGTGTAAGTGTACTTTGTGTGTTACTATATGGTTCTACTCTCCAGTGTTACTACACTACTATTGTTATGTGTAAGTGTACTTTGTGTGTTACTATATGGTTCTACTCTCCAGTGTTACTACACTACTATTGTTATGTGTAAGTGTACTTTGTGTGTTACTATATGGTTCTACTCTCCAGTGTTACTACACTACTATTGTTATGTGTAAGTGTACTTTGTGTGTTACTATATGGTTCTACTCTCCAGTGTTACTACACTACTATTGTTATGTGTAAGTGTACTTTGTGTGTTACTATATGGTTCTACTCTCCAGTGTTACTACACTACTATTGTTATGTGTAAGTGTACTTTGTGTGTTACTATATGGTTCTACTCTCCAGTGTTACTACACTACTATTGTTATGTGTAAGTGTACTTTGTGTGTTACTATATGGTTCTACTCTCAAGTGTTACTACACTACTATTGTTATGTGTAAGTGTACTTTGTGTGTTACTATATGGTTCTACTCTTGTAAGTGTACTTTGTGTGTTACTATATGGTTCTACTCTCAAGTGTTACTACACTACTATTGTTATGTGTAAGTGTACTTTGTGTGTTACTATATGGTTCTACTCTCCAGTGTTACTACACTACTATTGTTATGTGTAAGTGTACTTTGTGTGTTACTATATGGTTCTACTCTCCAGTGTTACTACACTACTATTGTTATGTGTAAGTGTACTTTGTGTGTTACTATATGGTTCTACTCTCCAGTGTTACTACACTACTATTGAGAGTGACTTTTTGTGCGTTAACAAACTATTCTTCTCAGTTACTAAACTGTTGTGTGTTACTACACTGTTCTTGTATGTTACTCTACCTTTGTTTTATTATACTCTACTTTCTGTACTCTTCTTATTTGTTGCTGTTCTGTTTCTGCGCAAAACTTTTCCGTTCCTTTAGTTAACGTGCTTGTTGTATTGTTGACGTGCTTGTTGTATTGTTGACGTGCTTGTTGTATTGTTGACGTGCTTGTTGTATTGTTGACGTGCTTGTTGTATTGTTGACGTGCTTGTTGTATTGTTGACGTGCTTGTTGTATTGTTGACGTGCTTGTTGTATTGTTGACGTGCTTGTTGTATTGTTGACGTGCTTGTTGTATTGTTGACGTGCTTGTTGTATTGTTGACGTGCTTGTTGTATTGTTGACGTGCTTGTTGTATTGTTGACGTGCTTGTTGTATTGTTGACGTGCTTGTTGTATTGTTGACGTGCTTGTTGTATTGTTGACGTGCTTGTTGTATTGTTGACGTGCTTGTTGAATTGTTGACGTGCTTGTTGTATTGTTGACGTGCTTGTTGTATTGTTGACGTGCTTGTTGTATTGTTGACGTGCTTGTTGTATTGTTGACGTGCTTGTTGTATTGTTGACGTGCTTGTTGTATTGTTGACGTGCTTGTTGTATTGTTGACGTGCTTGTTGTATTGTTGACGTGCTTGTTGTATTGTTGACGTGCTTGTTGTATTGTTGACGTATTGTTTTATTGTTGACGTGCTTGTTGTATTGTTGACGTGCTTGTTGTATTGTTGACGTGCTTGTTGTATTGTTGACGTGCTTGTTGTATTGTTGACGTGCTTGTTGAATTGTTGACGTGCTTGTTGAATTGTTGACGTGCTTGTTGTATTGTTGACGTGCTTGTTGTATTGTTGACGTGCTTGTTGTATTGTTGACGTGCTTGTTGTATTGTTGACGTGCTTGTTGTATTGTTGACGTGCTTGTTGTATTGTTGACGTGCTTGTTGTATTGTTGACGTGCTTGTTGTATTGTTGACGTGCTTGTTGTATTGTTGACGTGCTTGTTGTATTGTTGACGTGCTTGTTGTATTGTTGACGTGCTGCGTGCTTGTTGTATTGTTGACGTGCTTGTTGTATTGTTGACGTGCTTGTTGTATTGTTGACGTGCTTGTTGTATTGTTGACGTGTTGTTGTACGTGCTTGTTGTATTGTTGACGTGCTTGTTGTATTGTTGACGTGCTTGTTGTATTGTTGACGTGCTTGTTGTATTGTTGACGTGCTTGTTGTATTGTTGACGTGCTTGTTGTATTGTTGACGTGCTTGTTGTATTGTTGACGTGCTTGTTGTATTGTTGACGTGCTTGTTGTATTGTTGACGTGCTTGTTGTATTGTTGACGTGCTTGTTGTATTGTTGACGTGAGCTAAAGATTCCACACTGTTGTTTAGCTCAAGATTCCACACTGTTGTTTACTACAACAACTTCAAATTTTCCCACTGCACTTTCTCCAGCAGTCTCTCTCACACTGGCACTTATATCTCTCACACTGGCACTTATATCTCTCACACTGGCACTTATATCTCTCACACTGGCACTTATATCTCTCACACTGGCACTTATATCTCTCACACTGGCACTTATATCTCTCACACTGGCACTTATATCTCTCACACTGGCACTTATATCTCTCACACTGGCACTTATATCTCTCACACTGGCACTTATATCTCTCACACTGGCACTTATATCTCTCACACTGGCACTTATATCTCTCACACTGGCACTTATATCTCTCACACTGGCACTTATATCTCTCACACTGGCACTTATATCTCTCACACTGGCACTTATATCTCTCACACTGGCACTTATATCTCTCACATATGCACGTATCATCCAACACTAAAATTTACCAACATTTATAAAGTTATATAATATAACTATAATTAGTAAAATGTGGTAAACAGAATATAGATAATTATGAAGTGCTATTTAAATATTTCAAAACACAATATATAAATATTATTTGCCAAGCAAATTAAGTTTATTCATCAAATAATAAAAGTTAAATAAAAGTATTATTAAAAATATCAAATAAAATTAAGGAAAATATTAACTATAATAAGTTAATGTATTTTATGTACAGTATATTATGTACAGTATATTATGTACAGTATATTATGTACAGTATATTATGTACAGTATATTATGTACAGTATATTATGTACAGTATATTATGTACAGTATATTATGTACAGTATATTATGTACAGTATATTATGTACAGTATATTATGTACAGTATATTATGTACACTATATTATGTACACTATATTATGTACAGTATATTATGTACAGTATATTATGTACAGTATATTATGTACAGTATATTATGTACAGTATATTATGTACAGTATATTATGTACAGTATATTATGTACAGTATATTATGTACAGTATATTATGTACAGTATATTATGTACACTATATTATGTACAGTATATTATGTACAGTATATTATGTACAGTATATTATGTACAGTATATTATGTACAGTATATTATGTACAGTATATTATGTACAGTATATTATGTACAGTATATTATGTACAGTATATTATGTACAGTATATTATGTACAGTATATTATGTACAGTATATTATGTACAGTATATTATGTACAGTATATTATGTACAGTATATTATGTACAGTATATTATGATAATATCAATATATTCACATATACTGATATTATCTATCAAAACAGCGCCTGCCATCGAAGCAGGTGCTGCTTTGACAGCAGGTGCTGCTTTGACAGCAGGTGCTGCTTTGACAGCAGGTGCTGCTTTGACAGCAGGTGCTGCTTTGACAGCAGGTGCTGCTTTGACAGCAGGTGCTGCTTTGACAGCAGGTGCTGCTTTGACAGCAGGTGCTACTTTGACAGCAGGTGTTGCTTTGACAGCAGGTGCTGCTTTGACAGCAGGTGCTGCTTTGACAGCAGGTGCTGCTCCGACAGCAGGTGCTGCTATGACAGCAGGTGCTGCTTTGACAGCGGTTGCTGCTCTGACAGCAGGTGCTGCTCTGACAGCAGGTGCTGCTTTGACAGCAGGTGCTACTTTGACAGCAGGTGTTGCTTTGACAGCATGTGCTGCTTTGACAGCAGGTGCTGCTTTGACAGCAGGTGCTGCTCCGACAGCAGGTGCTGCTATGACAGCAGGTGCTGCTTTGACAGCGGTTGCTGCTATGACAGCAGGTGCTGCTGTAGACACACACACCGGAGGATTAACTCCCAAAAATCTTACTTCTATTCACTAGTTTAGAAGTTTGGCAAAACATGAAGTGTAATATAGACTAGAATACAGACATTTTTCACAAGTATGTTTACAGTCTGGACGAGTAATAATCATTACATAATAACATAGAACATAACTGACGTAATACCTGCTAAACCATTAAATTAATCAGTTTGTCTAATTCCAAAGCCAGATTAATCACCTAAAAGTTACATCACATAAAGTACTCAAGACTGGCACAAGTATCAAGGTGTGCAACGCACTAACAAACAAGAGATAACAGATAACTTATCAGAGATGGTCCACACAATAGTACATTCACATAACGTACACGCACAAAAGGTAGTACCTGAGTACGTGACATAGTGGATGTACTTGTGTGAACGTGGCATAATGGATGTATTTTTGTGTGTATATGGCATGGTAGATAGGTTTGTGTGTGTACGTGGTATGGTGCGTGTGTATGTACGTGGCATGGTAGATATGCTTGTGTGTACGTAGCATGGTGAATGTGCTTGTGTATGTACGTGGCATGGTGGATGAAGTATGAGTGTGCGTGTGTATTTGTTGTTAAATCATCATGAAGACCTTAGAGAATTACGTAAGGTGTTATACGCATGTATGTTTGTGTGTGATGATTGTGTACATGACGCTTTTATTCGTGTGGATAAACGTGTGATTTGTACGGACAGTGTGGAGATGCAGAAATGTGTGAGTGTGTGTGTAGGTATACACAAGTGTGCACTTGTGTACCTATGCGTCCCTTGCACTCATATAAACACAAAGTGTTGGTAAATTTTAGTGGAGCAAGATACCTGCTTGAGGGAGATATAAACGCCAGTGTAAGAGAGAGTGTTGTTGAAGGTGCAGTGGGAAAAATTGAAGTTCTTGTAGTAAACAACTGTGTGGAATCTTGAGCTGACGTCAACAATACAACAAGCACGTCAACAATACAACAAGCACGTCAACAATACAACAAGCACGTCAACAATACAACAAGCACGTCAACAATACAACAAGCACGTCAACAATACAACAAGCACGTCAGCAATACAACAAGCACGTCAACAATACAACAAGCACGTCAACAATACAACAAGCACGTCAACAATACAACAAGCACGTCAACAATACAACAAGCACGTCAACAATACAACAAGCACGTCAACAATACAACAAGCACGTCAGCAATACAACAAGCACGTCAACAATACAACAAGCACGTCAACAATACAACAAGCACGTCAACAATACAACAAGCACGTCAACAATACAACAAGCACGTCAACAATACAACAAGCACGTCAACAATACAACAAGCACGTCAACAATACAACAAGAACATCAACTAGAGGAACGGAAATGTATTACGCAAAAACGAAACAGCAGCACACAAGAATACAATAAGTACAATATCATTAAAGGTACAGAAACATACAAGAACAGGGTAGTAATAGAAAAGAATAGTACATTAACGCACAAAAAAATCACTCTCAGTAGCATAGTAACACTCAAGAGTACAGCAATATAGTAACACACAAGAAAAGTGCAGTTACACATAAAAACAGTACAGTAACACACAAGAAATTTAAGAAACGTACAATAACGAGCAACAGAGCAGTTTACCAATATACAAGTACGGTACAAGAACCTACAAGAATAATACAGTAATATACGGGTACAGTGGAGCAACATTCTAATACATAATAAGAGAATCAGAAACAATAACAGAGAGTTCCAGCAGCCAGGTTGTGGCATCAGCAGTTGAAATTATTTTTGTCAAGACGTCGAGTCTTCAAAACTGTCCTTAATTTCTTCACAGAAATTTTTATTTTTTTTTTTTTTTGTCTCTGTGACTGCGAATATTTTTTCGAGAATAGTAAAGAAAGACGAAGATAACAGACGTGAAGATAACAGACGAAGATAACAGACGTGAAGATAACAGACGTGAAGATAACAGACGAAGATAACAGACGTGAAGATAACAGACGTGAAGATAACAGACGAAGATAACAGACGTGAAGATAAACGTGAAGATAACAAACGTGAAGATAACAGACGAAGATAAACGTGAAAATAACAGACGTGACGATAACAGACGAAGATAACAAACGTGAAGATAACAGACGTGAAGATAAACGTGAAGATAACAAACGTGAAGATAACAGACGAAGATAACAAACGTGAAAATAACAGACGTGACGATAACAGACGAAGATAACAAACGTGAAGATAACAGACGTAAAGATAACAGACGTGA